>NC_077227.1:352532206-352684653 GCF_027887165.1 Monodelphis domestica
ATTTTCTCTCTAGCTCAAGGCTTAGATGATCAAGCTCATGCTAGTTACAGAAATACCCATGACCCACCCAGGACCTGGGGGAGTAGAGCCAAGGGATAGTGAAAGGAAACCAGATCTTTTCTGAAGGGACAGATGGAACAGAGGGGATGAAGGCAACAGATCAAAGAAAGGATCTTGAATGACCACCAGCTGGAGATGCCAAGGCCAATGTCTCTTCTGTCCCAGGATACCTCCTGAATGAAACTGGTACCCCAGTCAGCAAAGTGGAAAAATACCATCATCTCTGCGGATAATTCACTGAAACAACTGTTCTACAGGACCTCTGGAAACTTCTCTGGGGCCAAGCTATAGGATCCTGCCCCCTGGTGACCAAGAGGACTATCTTGTGGAAGAAAGAGCCTAATGGTGGGGAAGTTACAAGGAGGCAGATTTCTGCTCCATATAAAAATTTCCTAACAATCCAAATTGTCCAGCAACTAAATGGATTTCCTTGGGAAGTAGTGAGCACACCATCAATGGGAATGTTCAAGCAGAGGATGGGTTATCAGTTGGTGGAATGTTGTAGGAAGGATTTCCGCTTAGACAGGGGTTATGATAGATGCCCTCTTGGGATGCCCAGCTCCGGATTCTATGAACCTAAGGCTGAGGGCTTAAGGTTTTTAAAATAAGGCATTAGCCAGGGAAGAATCTGAACAGTACTTCAGGGCCCTGCTTAAATCCTGCCCTCCCCTCACACACACATAAAGCATTCCCTGATGATCCCAGCCCAACAGTCTCTTGCTATTCTGGGCTCCTATATTTATAATCTAAACCCATAATGCTCAGTAACTACTTATTGTTCTGAATGTTTACCTTATTGGCTTGGCTATATACCCACTTTTGCCTCAAATATGACATGTAAACGCAAATGTGGTTTTCAATCAGTAAATATTCTTCTTCTTTCTAAGTCTAGTATGTATGTATTTTTTTGTATTTCTATGAGCAGCTTGAGGGCAGAGCTTCCGGCGTCTCCTGCTTTCTGTATCTCCTCTTACTCCCAGTACCCATCACAGGCGGTGCTTAATACCAGCTGACCTCTTTGCTTTCAAAGGGATGGCTATACATATCATAGCCCTCCGTGTATTGGCAGGAACCTCTTCTCCTCTCTTGTCTTTCATACTGCGGAGATAATTCCTTCATATTGGGGTCATCTCATCAAGGAGAGGAAAAAGTTCCTGAAGCCCAAGAGGAGAATGTCACCCAAATGAAGCCGGGGGAAGAATCGAGTTACTTCACTAGACTGGATGAACGTTTCAGAGCTATCAGGAGCAGATCAGCTTAGGGGGTTCAGCAGATTGAGAGCCAGGCCCAGAAATGGGAGGTCCTGGGTTCAAATGTGGCCTCAGATACTGTGTGACCCTGGGCAAGTCACTTAACTCCTATTGCCTAGCCCTTACCTCTTCTCTGCTTTGGAACCAATACACAGTATTAATTCTAAGACAGAAGGTAAAGGTTTAAAAAAATAAAAAGAATTATCAGGGCCAATTTCAGAGAGCCACTAGCTACTATAATATGATTTTGACTGGCTGTTCCAGACAGATACAAAAATCTAGCTCTCTGTCCCACTGTATGTTCATGCTATGATATTCTCTGTGGTTTCTGGTTTCAGGAATAATCCTACCATTTGGTCTATACAATCCAACCCAAAATATCCCCTGGTGGCAGCTACTGGGCATATTACTAAGAAAAACAGAATGTCTCCTAATGACATTTTTTTTTTTGCTGCTAGTAGCAACAAAGCCCCTGAAGCAATCGCAAAAATCACTCTCTCTGTATTTCCCTGGAAAATCCTTCGCTAAAGGGGCAGAATCCCTCCCTCCACAAAGGGCTTCTGCAATGGCAGAAGGCCTGAAATCCCACAATTTCTGTTGCTGAGGGCAGCCTGCAGCGAACCAAAGATACAGAGAAGAACTCATTCCCAGCAAAAACCAGCTCCATTTTATTAGAGGGTGGCAAAGAAAGAGGGACAGGGAGCTGAAGGGCTCCCCTGGAACACTGTGGGCTCCCAGTCACTGATGCACTCCTTCCTCTCTTTCCTTTCCCCGCCCAGGTCTCCCCTCCTTCCCACAGCTGGCCAGAATGGGAGGTGGTCCTGGGGAACTTGCCATTCCAGCTCCTGCAAAGCAGAGGAAGGAGAGGGCAAGTTAGGCAGGGCAGGGGCTCCCCCTGCTGGGGACAAGGGAACATTACCTCTCCCACCCTGAGCCTCCCCATCCTCACATGACTTGCCCTGGATTTCCCATACACAGGGCACTGACCTGGGCACCAGGGGAGGCAGGAAGGGTAAGGTACAACCCAGCTACCAAGGAGATAAAGTGGTGGAGCCCTGCAGGGGCCTGGACACCTGAGTCTACAAACACTATAATTCAGTATACAACTTAGCTAGACTTATATATATAGACTTATATAGACTTAGCTAGTATACAACCAAGCTTAAATTCTTCTAGTCCAGCCCCCTCACCTTTTACTTTTTACAAGCTTTGAGGCAGCTCTATGGACCTGTGGATAAAATGCAGGACCTGAAATCAGAAAGACCCAAGTTCAAATCCTACCTCAGCCACTAGCTAGACTGAGCTCTATGCCTCAGTTTTCCTCCTCTGTAAAATGGAGGTAATAATAGCACCTGCCTCCCAGAGTTGTTCTAAGATCAAATAAGATATTTTATAAAGCACTCTGCAAATTTTAAAATGCAACATAAATATTAATGATGATGATACCAATGATGGAAGTTTCCATACCCCATAAGTATTATATTTAGACTTTCATAACCTATTGGAATGCATCCCATTATCTTCACAGAAGCTAACATTAAACTAAGCAGAAGAAATAATCTTCAAGGTGGGTTTTCAGTTCTCTTTTTTCAAGATGGATGCCAGAGGCTAATATGGAAATAAGTTTTTCATGACTGCATGTATAATCTACATCAAATTGCTTGCCTTCTCAAGGGTGGGGAGGGAGAGAATTTGGAACTCAAAGTTTTAAAAAATATTTTTAAAAAAATTTTTACCATGTAACTGAGGGAAAAACAGCAAGAAAAGATGGATATTGGGTGTGCTTCTGTCACTTCACAACTCCCTTAAGAATTCCCTAAAACAGGGACAGCTAGGTGGCTCAGCGGATAGCGCCAGGTCTGGAGGTCCTGGGTTCAATCTAACTTCATACCCTAGCTATGTGAACTTGGGCAGCTCACTTAATCCTAACTGCAGAGCTCTTAACACTCTTCTGCCTTGGAACTGTTCATTAGATTGGATCCAAGACAGAAGGTAAGAATTGTCTTTAAAACTGAAGCCCAAAGGTGGTGAGTCAATTTGTTGAAGGACATGCCACAGGTTTCTCCCCACAAGGCTCTCAGGGGGCTGGAGCTCGCTCTTGGCCTTCTCCCCCATCTATCTTGTTCTCATTCTCATCCAGGGGCACTCCCCACCATTTTCAGAGCAGGAAGCCCCAGCTGTTGGGATACAAGTGGCTGAAGCCAAAACACGGAGGTAAAAGGGTCAGAAGCAGCCTTGCTTATTCTCTAGCTTTAGAGCTCTCCACCCCTGCTGAGGGGGGAGCCCTGTTCCCAGAGCCCGGGCCTGACTGACCTGCCCCCTTGGGTCCATCCTGCCGGCCAGAGGCTGCTGCTTGCAGCTACTTGGCTCCCAGGTAGGTGATGGTCTTCCCCGTTTTCTTCAGGGTCTCCAGCAGGGTGTCCACACTATGCTCTGAATCGATGCACACCTTCTTGTTGGGCAGGTCGATCTCAAACTGGACCCCTGCCAGGGATGGGAGGGAACAATCATCAGAGCTCCTGTTTCTTTATTAAGCACACTCTCTACAATGGCTCTATGTGGTAGGTAGGACAATATGATTCCTATTTTGTAGGCAAGGAAACGGAAACTCAGGGAGGGAAGTGACTTGCTCAAGGTCATATGATATACACTAAGGCAACATATTAGAGTGGAATAGCAGCAAACTAATTTGGCTTCTGGCATTTCCCAGCTGTATGATCCAAGGCAAGTCTCTTATTCCCAACTCCCTAGTCCTTACCACTCTTGTGCCTTGGAATGAATGCGTAGTATCACTTCTAAGACAGAAATGGTTTTAAAAAACAAAAGGCATTGACTTAGGCGTCAGGAGACTGGCCACAAGGACCGGCTCTGTTAAATACTATATTATTGGGAGTAAGTCATTTCCCTTCTTTGGAATTTCCTTGCTTTCTTTATAAAATAGTTGGAACTGGAGCTCTTTAATGTCTATTTAAGATTTAATAGTCCATTTTAACTCAAACCCAGTCTCCCAATCCATGTCCCAAACTGTGCTCTGTAAGAAGCAAATTTCTCTTTCCATTGTGTCTTTTTTTTTAATGTCATCTTTCAGTGAGCTGGAGGTCAAATACCACTAAGTAAATTCAGGTATAGACAACCCCTCAGAGAAAGGAAGTTAAAGAACCAAGGAACCTATGAGACAGGAAACTGATTCCACAGGCACTGCACCCCTGGGCTGCCCAGGCAAAGTAAGAAACTATGGTGGGTTCCTGAGATATGACGCGTGAGAGCTAGTGGGTGGAGAAAAGAGCTTATGAGGTCAGACCAGGAGCCAGTCTGGGGCTTCTGGCGGGAGCATGGAGGGCAGAGAAATACTTAGCTACTGGCCCATCAGGGCAGCCAATAGATTAAAAAGCTACGGATCTCTCTTCTACCTTTCTTTCTCTTTACTACTACTACTACTTTGATTTAATAAAGTTATTAAGCTGCTAACAGCCTCATAATTTTAATTATTACAGCTCTCCTAGGATAGGAGAATGCCGCTGAAGGAAAGTTTCCTTCCAACTTCCTTCCAACTCTTTCTTTGGTATTTCTGAAGTCAACATTTTGTTCTCCCCTCCAAGTTAACCTGGGATTCTCTTCTTTGGTTTCTTTTTCCTTCACTAGCCCACCACTGTGCTTGCCCATCAGACCGAGGAATGCCAACACTGCCTACCAGGAGCTCAGTGGCGCAGTGATTAGAATACTGAAGTTACATTTGAAGTGAGAAAACCTGTTTTTAAATTTTGCCTCAGATATTTACTAACTGTATGATCTTGTGCAAGTCACCCCAATGTTCTCCACCTCGATTTCTGTTTATTCATAAAATGGAGATAAAAATAGCACCAATCTCATAGGGTTGGTGTGACAATCAAAAGAGATAACATGTAAAGCACTTTGCAAACTCTGTAGTCCTATATAAATGTTAGTTATTATTATGACTTCTCTGTTCTCCTTACCTGGTGGATGGGATCTACTGGCCTCAGGTTGCCAATGCAAGTATGGAATTCAATTCAGCATTAATTAAGAATCTGAATGAAAGGCACTGTGGGAATCATTGGGGTAAAACCAAAACTGGGCCTTCCCTCAAGAAGACTAAATTCACTCAGGTAGAAGGGAGACTACAACATACAAAGTAAATTCAAAATCATTCAAAATCATTTCAGGAGTGGGAGAAAGCTAAGAACATGAGGGACTAGAAAGATGATGAGAGAAGAATTCCAGAGATTTCTCTTATCATGAGAAACAGAGAAAGTTTGGAGACAAGATAGAGGAAAAGAGAATGGGTTCCAGTTCCAAATGTGCTGAGTTTGAGATGCTGAAGGAATATTCAGGAAATGTCAAAATCAGCAGTTGGCAATTGGGAACTACATTCCAGAGACTGAAGCAAAATATATAAATCTGGGAGTCATCTGTATATTAATAATCAAACCTAGGGAAAGTGTTGGCATCACTAAGAGTGAGAGCATAGAAGGAAAAAAATACCCAAGACAAAATTTTATGGGGTCTCTATACTTAATGGGCAGGAAGAGGGAAAGGGATAGTCACACAGGTAGTATGAGAACCAAGAAGATGGTTTTATGGATGCTGAGGGAAGAGAATAATCAGAGGAAGTCAAGAATGGGGGGATAGGGAAGCAAAAATTTCAAAAGTTGTATTTAGAAGTCAAGTAGAATGGGACTCTGAAAAAGCCAATGGACTTTATCAATTAAATTTTTTTTGTTGTTTTAAAATTATTTTAAGGGATGGCTCTCTGGGTAAGAATAGAGAGGGATATAGTTGGAAATGAATGTGATTTAACAATTAACGAGCTGTGTAATCTTAAATAAAACACTTAACCTCTTTCTGTACTTTAATCTCATCAGTAAAATAGAGATAATAAGAACATCCATTTCAGGAGGTGATTATGAAAATCAAATGAGACTATTCATATAAAGCACTACTTATCCTTTAAAGCACTGTATAAATGCTAATTATTATTGTTAGTCTTTGTCTCAAGGGAGGACTTTATGAAGGGGAGGGCATTGGGAAGTGACAATATTTTTTAAAGGACATCCAATAAAGCATTTACTTAATTTTTAAAAAATAAGAGGGAGACAATGGAAGTAATGTGTAGATGACGTAAAAGTTTTAGGAGAATGGATATTGATCAAGAACAAGATCATGAGGGAATGGCAGAATGAAGGAAAGGTATTTTTAAGGATGGGACAGACCAGAGGATGTTTGTAGGTGAGCAAGAAGGAGCTAGCAGTTAAGGAGACTGAAGAAAGATCCCAGAAGAGATCAAGAAGGAATGAGATCAAAATTATAAGAGGGGGCAACTAGTTGACGTAGCCTGAAGACAGGAGGTCCTAGGTTCAAATCTAACCTCAGGCACTTCCTAGCTGTGTAATACCTGGGCAAGTCACTTAAAACCTCCATTGCCAGGGGGCAGCTGGGTAGTTCAGTGGAGACCCAGGCCTAGAAACGGGAGGTCCTAGGTTCAAATGTGGCCTCAGACACTTCCCAGCTGTGTGACCCTGGGCAAGTCACTTAGCCCCCATTGCCTAGCCCTTACCACTCTTCTGCCTCGAAACCAATATACAGTATTGTAAACCTCAAAATTTCTCAGACTTATGAATGTTAGGGGTTTCCCCCATTGGGGAATCTTCTACTTAAAAAAATTCCCTAGCAGATGGTGAGAACTCTACTTGAGTGTGGGGGCTCCTAGCTATGGGAGTGTCCCTGCTCAACCCTACTTAAGACTGTTTTAGGACAGAAACCGGCTTGCTAAACAATGAAAGTACTTTGATCCATGCTTATGGAAGGGACAGGAAGTTCTTTGAGTCATGACTGTTTTAGAATTGATACAATGGGATACTAAGTACCTATAAAGGTGGGGCAACTTGTAAACTACTTAAACCTAAAAGGGTGATAACTTATTCAGAGGTTTTTTCTAATGAAATTTGTTGACACAGCAGCATTTTTTCCTGACTTACTAAAGAGATTAAAACTACTCAGCTGTGAATTCAAAATGGGCAGTCCTTTAGAAACATCTACAGTGATTGGTAGATGTAAGGACTTAGGGGAGGTGACAGAGGAGATTTTGCCCTTAAAAATAAGAGCTTGGATCTCATTCAGGAGAGGAATCTCGATTTCTGACTCTCATTCTGAAGGAGAGTTCCTTGAGGAGATCCTCTGAGGGACTCTGCCCCTCTGGGGTAGGAGCTCTGGAGGCTCTTGAGAGAGGCCCTTTGAAACAATCTCTGGCTGGAAGACTCTTTGAGGAAGGACGCTGGCCTGGTGTCACTAGTATCCTTGTTTAGTCAGACTTTGTGGTGAGTTTTAAAAAACTGACTGATTTCTCTTTTAAGACTCAGGTCTAGGCCATATTGGCTTGAGGCCCTTCATACTTATTCCTTTCTTACTCTCTCTCTCTCTTTCTTTGATTACTCATTGTATTGTTAATTAAAATCTCTATAAAACCCAATTGACTTGGGTATTTGAATAATTGGGAATATTTCCCTGGCGACCACCTTATATTTGATTTTAAATCCAAGACACTGTAGTGAAACATATTTCTGCGGTCAAATTTACTCACCCTCTCTTATATCTATCACAATTTATATCTTCCACTATTTTAATCACTACAGTTTAAGACCTCAACCATTTTAAATCTCACAGTATTGATTCTAAGAGAGAAGGTAAAGGTTTTTTTTAAATGGACAGATTTGTCGTGGTAAGAAGAAAGTCCATCTACTCATCAAAGAAAGTAAAAGATAGAATGAGAATGAATGGAAGTAGATATTTTTTAAAAAGAGGATAGTTGCAACAGAGAGCTTCTATTTTCTCAGTAAAGCAGAAGTCAAAGACTTCTGTTCAGAAAGAGAGTAGAAAGAAGTTTTGGAATGACCATTATAGAAAGTATGATATAATAAGTCTATTTAGGAAAAATAAAAGGATTTTAGGGCACAAGGGAAGGCATAATTATCATTAAATGCATTTGTAGTGTAAAGAGAGGGTACAACTTTTTCCAGTAGTTTTCAGCAAGACATAAGAAGCAAGAAAAAGTGAATGGGGTTTTGCAAGGCTTACCTGGTAAAAAGACAAAAGGGCAAGAGTCAACCATAGGGTCAAGTCTTTGAAAGGACAGAAATGAAATCAGAACAGGAATGATACATGAATTAAGAAAACACTTAAGATACATGAATTAGGAGATGTAGAGGGCCTGGAGGTCACAGTAAAATTGAAGTATAGGTTTTAGGAGGGCTAAGGCAGAGGGAAAGATTGAAAAACAGGAGGTTAAATTAAGAAAGAAAAGTTTTGGAGGTCTGAATCGAGGAAGCTGAATATCAGAGCAAGGATCTGGGTGTAGCTGAGGTGGAAGGTCAAGGTACTTGAAGAGACACTGACTTAAACAATGATGTCCCCAAGGATAATAAGCATAAGATTTAGGCTACTATGAGCCAGGTAAGAAAAAAGATTAACAATGACCAGGAGACTCCAACTGAATTGACTGCCAACTAGTTTTAATGTCCCAGCAGCAGAGGAAACATAGGTGGTAATTAGATCCTTAGGAGCAGGGCTGAACTTACCCATTCTGGAGCCTTATCTTAAAAAGGTGGCTTGGCAGAGTCCATCCCAAAAGCCCTCTGAATACAATGCAGAGTTTCCAAACTCTGAGTTCTAGGAAAGCAAATTTCCTCTGCATTCTGCCCTTCCCCCACTAATCCTACCCCCAGTATTCTTGATGCTCTTAGGCTTTGATCTGCTCTGGGTTAGCTTCCCCTCTCAGGTACCTGGATGATGAGCTAGCCTAGAGTTCCTTTCAAAGGAGGACTTCTACTTCCTCTGGCTCCCAGAAGCCAGTTCAGTTGTTTCAGTTGTGTCTGACTCTTCTTGACCTTATCTGGAGTCTTGGCAAATTTCTACCCCAGTTCATTCTACAGATAAGGAAACTGAGGCACATTGGGTAAAATGATGTGCCCAGGGTCACACAGCTAATAAGTGTCTGAGGCCAGATTTGAACTCAAGAAATGAGTCTTCCTAACTCAAAAGTCTAGAATTCTATCCACTGCACCTTTTATAGAATAGAAAATAAGATATGCTTGATAAATTGCTAAGGTAGTAAATGTTAACAAAACAAACAAATGAGACATTTTCAAGCAATCTCAGAGAAGTGTTCAAATGGGAAGGGGTGAGATCTAGGCCCCAGCTAGGGGTCTGGCACAGTTCTGGACCAAAGACACTTAAAAGATGAAAAGAACCTTTAAGGCCATTTAATCTAACACTTATTTAGGGAGAAAAATGAGGATGGAAATAATTTGTCTAAAGTCATGCACAGAATTAGTTGGTAGATTTAAGACTTAGAACCTGGTCCCATTGGGGGAAGCAGACTGAGACACTCTGTTCCAGAAAACAGTTCTCTCAGACCCCTACCTAGGGAACAATCGAACATGAGGCTCCCTCTACCCAACAGATTCAAGATCTGGGATAGTATTTTGTCTGTAATATGCCAGGTCTGAAATGCCTATCCTTCTTCCCAAAATTCCTCTACGGAAAAGAGAAAAGGACCCTCTTAGAGGCTCATATTTCTAAGCAGAGACCCTCTGGGGAAAGCAACTTCCATGTGACTAAAGGGAATGGCACTAGATTCAAGAGCAGGGCTTAATGTTTTTGTGTCCCCTTTGGACATTCTGGTAAAACTTGTAGATCCCTTCTCAGAATAATGCTTTTAAATGTGTACAATAAAATACACAGAAATTACAAAGGAAATCAATTATATTAAAAGACATTTATTTAAAATTTAGTTGTGATTGGTTTATTTCAATTGTGTCTGACTCTTTGCAACCTTATTTTGGAGTTTTCTCGCAAAGACACTGAAGTAGTTTGCCATTTCCTCCTCCAGATCATTTTTACAGATGAGGAACTGAGGTAAAAAGGGTTAAGCGACTTGCCCAAGGTCAGATAGCTATTAAGGGTCTGAGGTCAGTTTTGAACTCATAAAGATAAGTCTTCCTAATTTCCAAGCCCAGTGCTGTCCACCGAGACACCTAGTTACTGCCCCTCCCAACAAACACACATGTATGTAAGCCCCCAGATTAAGAACCCCTGTGAGCCAAGTAACTCAGCTCAGAGCTGCCATCAGGGGTCAGTAAGCTCTTTCACCTGAAGAAATGGTGGCAATCCTGAGGGAAATCAGACCTCACAAGCAGGCAAGGGAGAAAGAAGAGAAAAAGAGACTAAGAGAGTGGAGAGATAATCAGAGAAAAAGCAAGCTGGACAATGAGAAAAAGTAGGCAAAACAGAGAGAGATACAGGTGTCCCTCCCTCAGGCATGTTCCAAGAAGCTCTTCAGCACCAGGGAGTAAGCACGCTCACCTTTCCATCTATAACAAGGGAGGGAGCTGGAGACTGGGACTAACTAGTGCCTAAGGAATCCACACTACCCTGGACTTCCAGTTAGCCCAGGCTTGAACAAGTTCCTGCCCTCTCTAGTGGTTCTCCTGCCAGCCTATCGCAGGGCACAGGGCTTTTCCTAGGTGCCACTTGCTGAAGTACTCTACAAGGGACAGGATGAAAATCATCAGGATATCTGCAGACACCAACATATACAAACATAAGCTTGGTTTTCTCAAGAACTTGTCAAATGCATAGTTTACTCCTCCCGTAAAAGTTGACACTTGAGATTTTCTTTGTTTCTCTCCCCTGTCCCCACCCCCCCACTGGCCCAGCTTCACTTCTGTATCAGTTCAAGAAATTAGAATTCAGCTCCTAACAAAGAGAGGGACTCAGTGTTGATCCTCCCTTCCTCAATAGTCACAGGCAGCCAGCAGGGCTCCATTCTAGTCCCTGAACGTTGGCTGCCCTGCTAGCTAGCCTCAAAATTCAAGCCCCTATGAAAGTGTCTAGGGAAAAGGCAGTTACACTTTTGTGTCTCTATCCCCCATCCCCACTGACATCCCCAGAATAGGGCCTTGCATACAGTAGGCACTTAATAAATCTCATTGAACTAAATGGAATAATAAAAAAATCAGTGATTAAATGAGAATAACCTATCTCCTTGCTCAAAGTATCTTGACAGTGGATTAACACTATCTTCTTTGTATATGACCAAAGAGGCCTGGTATGGTAGAAAGGGAGTCCTCAATGAGGCCTTAGGAGTTTTGGGTTCTAATCCTTCCTCTGACACTAAGTAATGATATGATTCTGAGCAATTCACTTTCCTCCAGATCTCCATTTCCTAATCTGTCACATAAGGGGCTAGAGAAGCAGATACTGATAATCTATTCCAAATAGTCTTTGAGTCCATAATAAGCTACTACATAATAAAAAAATAGTAAATATAAATATAAAAAAATAATTTAAAAAGTACTTTGCTCAGAGGTAATAGAAGAGCATGCAGAGACACTTGTAACTGGCCTCAACCTTCCCTGTATTTCCTAGGCTCCTCCATTCATGCTCTCCAGCCTCCTCCATCCCACTTACCACCCAGCTTGTTGAGGACTCTGGTGACTGCATTAGAACAGCCCTCGCAGGTCATATCCACAGTGAATTCATGTTTCTGAAATCAAAAGAGGAGAAAGGTTAGCAAATTGGTCCCCCAGGAGGCCGCCTCTCACCTGACTAGGAAGCTTGTGGGAGTTATAGAAAACCCAACCACGAAGGAGGAGTGAGAAATGCTGCTTCTCTTTAAAGCTAGTCAACAGGCATTTGTTAAGGGACTACCAGGTGCCAGGCATGGCGCTGAGGGCTGGAGATACACAGGAAGGCAGAAGAGAATCCCTGCCTTTGAGGCAATGGAGAGACAAGAAAACAACTATGTATAATAAACAAGAGAGATACAGAATAAATTGGATGAGGCATTAGAGAGGAAAAAGGAAAGGCTTCTTAAGAGAAGTGGAGATGACAAAGGAAAGTACTCCAGGCATGAGAAAAAGCTCCAGAGTTGGGAGATGGACCATGTTGTGAAAGAACAGCAATGAGGAAAGGCACTGCCAGAAGAGGCCGGGGAGGGTGGAAGGTGGAAGAAGCCTGGAAAAGTAGGAGGTTGCCAGGCTGTGATCAGCTCTGAATGCCAAACACGGTATTTTAGATTTTATTCTAGAGGGGATAGAGTTTACTGAGTGGTGGGGGAAATGCTCAGATCTGGGCTGCAGGAAGATCATTTTGACAAATGAGTGGAGGATAGACTGGAGCAGGGAGACCACAGGAGGAAGACAGACCCACTAGCAGGCTATTACAGTAACACAAGGGTGAGGTGATGAGACCCTGCACCAGGATGGGGGCACTATCAGAGGAGAGAGAGAGAAGGGGGCATATGCTAGAGATGAAAGCAATGGGCTGGGCAACAGACTGAAAGGGAGAGAGGGAAAGAGAGACAGACAGAGACAGAGAGGAAGGGGGGGAGAGGGAGAGAGAGACAGAGGGGGAAGGGAGAAAGGAAAGGGAGGAAGAAAAGAGTGACAAAGAAATGAGAGAGAGAGAGGGAGGGTGGAGAGAGAGGGAAGGAGGAAGAGAGAGGGAGAAAGAAGGGAAAGGCAGAGATTTCACTGCTGGGCATTTACCCCAAGAAGCTCAAAAACAAACAAACAAACAAAAAGAAGCCACAGAATATTAAAGGCAGTGTTGCTTGGTAAAACAAAAAACTGGAAATAACTGAAAGTCAAAAGAATTGGGTTATATGAAAGTACTGTTGTTTCTCAAATAAGTTACTCCAAGATACTTCAACTCTTAATTAGCCATTTTCTCTGGCTATCCTTCATGCCCTGAATGTTCTCCCTGCTCATTCCTCCTTCTCCTCTCACTGTTTCCTTGGCTTCCTTCAAATTGCTGCTAAAATCTCCTCTTCTACTGGAAGTCCTTCCTGGTTTATTTGCCTTCCCTCTATGGATTATTTCAAGTTATCTTGTATATAGCTTGGTTGTACATAATTGTCTTGCATATTCCTACCCATTAGAATATGACTTCCTAGCAGGCAGGAATTGTTTTTGGCTTTTCTTTATAACCCCAGAGCTTAGAATAATGCACAACATATAGTAGATGTTTAACTGACCAAATGAAATATTATGAAACTATATGAAAACAATGAATATATATGAGTTCAGAGAAACATGAAAGACTTGAACCAATACAAAGCAGAATAAAGGAAACAATAAACATGACTATAATTATGTAAATAAAAAACCAAAGTAAAGATAAACACTTATAATAATAATCCTTAATCTTGTTATAAAAAAAACAAACAGAAAATATACTATATGCAAACACCAATATACCCAAAAATTTATAAATAAGACCAAAAGCCATTCCCCAATAGCTTAAGTGGCCAAAATGTACCAAAAGTTTTCAGAAGAACTACAATCAACAGCTATCTTTTCTGTTTTTGTTTTTTTAAACCCTTACCTTCTGTCTTGGAATCAATACTGTGCATTGGTTCTAAGGCAGAATAGCAGTAAGGGTTAGGCAATGGGGGTCAAGTGACTTGCCCAGGGTCACACAGCTAGGAAGTGTCTGAAGTCATATTTGAACCTAGGACCTAGGATCTCTAGGCCTGGCTCTCAATCCACTGAGCCACCCAGCTGCCCCCAAAAGTAACAAGAGAGAGAAAAAAACAAACAAACAAACAAACAAACCACAATACTTGAATTAACATCAGCCTGGCACTGTGGTAGAAAGACATCTTAGAGTCATTAAGACCTGGGTTCAAGTGACACATCTTTTTTTTTTTTAACCTTTACCTTCCATCTTGGAATCAATACTGTGCATTGGTTCTAAGGCAGAAGAGTGGTAAGGGCTAGGCAATGGGGGTCAAGTGACTTGCTCAGGGTCACACAGCTAGGAAGTGTCTGAGGCCACATTTGAACCTAGGACCTCCCATTTCTGGGCCTGGCTTTCAATTCACTGAGTCACCCAGCCGCCCCCATGTCTTTTCCTTTTGAAGAGGTAGAAAGCTATGGTGGTGTTGTATAGACTAATTTTCAATGGTTTCAATTGTCTCATATTCTCTGACTTCAATATCTAAAATTCTAGAATCTTAAAGGAAAGTAAGATTCTTGGGTGGAAAAGGTGAGCACTAAGTACATCCAGAAATGCCTGGGATGAAGGAGTAAAAAAAAGTCATCAATAAAAAAATTTTTTTTAATTATTATGAATTGAATAACTGTTAAATAACAATGAAGAAAAATATAAACTAAAAGTAAAATCTTAAAGCCCTTAGAAGTTCCTAAGTTGAGGTATATATATATATACATATATATATATATTCTTCAGAAGGTAAAAGAAACTTTCAAGGAAGTATGGAGAATATCTATAATAATAAAAGGAGGAATATTATAATATCTCTGAAAAATGTGAAAAAGACAATTGGGCTAATTTCTACTGATTAAAACCAGGGGGTGACCTGGGTGGCTCAGTGGATGGAGAGTCAGATCCAAAGATGGGAGGTCCTGGGTTCAAATCTGGTTTCAGGCACTTCCTAGCTATGTGACCCTGGGCAAGTCACTTGACCTCCACTGCCTACACCTTACCACTCTTCTGCCTTGGAACCAATATATAGTATTGATTCCAAGATGGAAGGTAAGGGTTTAAAAAAAAACAAACAAATAAATGAGATTTGAATATGGAACTCTTTTCATACTGAGCTAGAAGAAAATCTACAACAACCCACTGAAAGATGAATAAACTGAATTCCAGAAGAAAGAGAGCTTCTGAATTGATTTCCAAACAATGAAGTTACCAGTCATCTGGTAGACCCTTGGTAAAGCATGTCCCATTATTACTGAATGTTCTCACAAGGCCTGAGTTCTATTCATAACAAATGATCTTTGTGAATCAGGACTCTCAGTCCTGTTCTCAATCAAATCCAATGCAAGAAACAAATTGTAGATTCAGCATGATATTGGGTAGCCCTTTCAAAAACTATACTGAGAATAAAATTATCTGTTGACAAGAAAGAGCATCAAAAAGACTATAATTTATTTGATTCTGTTCTGATAAATATTTAAAACTTTATGGTATTAAAATGTATGCTGAATAAAATTTTCTTTATGAAAAATTAATCAATTTTATTTCTTATTCCATATGTATGATAAACTACAGAACTTATTTTCTTTCACAGTGACTAGGGGATACAAGAAAGTAAGCAGGCAGAAAGGCTACAAGCATTATTAAGCATTTATTATGCACAAGGCATTGTGCTAATCACTAGGGTTTATAAAAACACAAGCAGACAACCCCTTCTCTTAAGTTTACATTCTATGGGGAAAGATAATTCATAAATGATAAATGAAGAGAGGATGAAGCAGATGGCAAGAAAAGACACCCAAGGGGGCATGGGAGTACAATCAGAAGCAATGGCTGGCTCAAGCCTGTCCCTAAAATGAAGGTTCCAGAAGAAACTCATCAGTAGGAGAAGGGAGCCAGCCCGGTGGAGAGATGTCCCAGAGCAAGAAGAAAGGTTTACTGAAGGCTAAGATAAGATGTAGGGGAACTGAAAAAGATTGGGAAGTCCTGCCTTAGAATTTAAAGATGGTAGACCCAAATAAGTCATCAAAAAACAATCAGTTGCTAAATCACAGAACTGGTTTTGCTGATTTTCCTATGCATACATGTAGGTCTTTCCTCTTCTTTATTTGCTTTTATCTTAAAATATCATGATGACCATCGAATGGGGAATGGCTGAACAAACTGTGGTATCTGTTGGTGATGGAATACTATTGTGCTAAAAGGAATAATAAAGTGGAGGAATTCCATGGAGACTGGAACAACCTCCAGGAACTGATGCAGAGTGAAAGGAGCAGAACCAGGAGAACATTGTACATAGAGACTGATACAATGTGGCACAATCAAATGTAAAAGACTTCTCTAGTAGCAGCAATGCAATGATCCAGGACAATCCAGAGGAACTTAAGGAAAAGAATACTATCCACAACCAGAGAAAAAACTGTGGGAATAAAAACATGATAGATCACATGGTTCAATGAGGATGATTGGGGATTTTGACTTTAAATGATCAATCTATTGCAATATGGAAATAGGTCTTGATAAATGATACATGTAAAACCCAGTGGAATTGCTTGCTAGCTCTGGGAGGGGGAGGGAAAGAACATGAATCTTGTAACCATGGAAAAATATTCCAAATTAATTAATTTTTAAAATGTCATGACTTTGACCAGTCTCCAAATACTGTACATTTAGTTTTCCTTTTTTTTTGGCCTTACATCTAGACAAGCTATGATTACTTCTATATAGGTAGCTTTTTATTTCTCATTACTTTGAGGTGATAAAAATCCCAGTTCCTTTTTGGAATATGCAATAAAATTAAAGTATCTAAAAGCACAACTGATTTTATGCCTTTTTTTAAAAGACCCTTCCATTTTCCTTCCATCTTGGAATGAACACTGTATATTGGTTTCAAGGCAGGAGAGGTAAGGGCTAGGCAATGGGGGGTAAGTACCTGGATACTGGTAAGTATCCAGGGTCATAGAGTTAGGAAGGCCACATTTGAACCCAACCCAAGGACCTCCTAACTCTGGCCCACCAAGTTACCCCCAACCTCGTGCTTCTTATTACATATGGTCCAACTGCTTTCCAAAACGTCTGCAGCAGTGACAAGTGGCAGCACAAATAGAGTGTATCTACTGTTTCCTCTTGATGAGCTTCCTAAAGCCTTCCCACTACAGGATAGGACCCTCAGCAGATTATCTGGACCAGCCTTCCAAGATGACAGAGAAAAGTGAAGAGAGAGAAAAGATCTTCCATTCTATTAGAAAAGTTCCTCCTAAATCTCTTCCATAAGATATCCTCCATCAATCAACAAGGCACCAAATGCCTACTATGCATCATGTACCATGCTAGGCACTGGAAACACAAGTACAAAGAAAGAAACAATTCCAGCTCTCAATCGGTGAGTCTAATGGGAGACATAATGAATATATATAAAAATACAAATAAATTTATACAGAAGGGGAAGCTAAGTGGCTCAGTGGATTGAGTGCCAGACCTAGAGACAGGAGGTCCTGGGTGCAATATCTGACCTCAGACACTTCCTAGCTGTGATCCTGAGTGAATCAGTTAACTGTTATTGCCTCATGGCCTAGCGCTTACCACTCTTTTGCAGTAACTGTATTA
Organism: Monodelphis domestica; assembly: GCF_027887165.1. Lineage (NCBI taxonomy): Eukaryota > Metazoa > Chordata > Mammalia > Didelphimorphia > Didelphidae > Monodelphis > Monodelphis domestica. The sequence goes on from NC_077227.1 coordinate 352,549,642, forward strand.
GTTGTCTAGTGGTACATAGTAGGGGCTGTGTAAAGGGAACCCCCTCCCCACCCTAGGGTCGTCTGACCTGCGTCCCTGCACTTTGAAACTGGATATCACATGAATGCACAGATGATGTGTCCAGGCCAAAAAAAAAAGGGGGTGTGGGGGGCGTGCTCTCTCTATTCCCTTGGGCAGTGGTGGCAGAAGACCATGGCTGAGAGAGATAGTCATGTAGAGAAACAGGTGGTTAGAATTAGATTAGAAATAGGCTTTAATGTCTATCTGCTTTCTTTATTCAAGTAATATTAATTAACTCTATGGAAACGAAGAACTAGGACTTTTTAATTTAACTTTTAACAGGGCTTAGTGCCTTGTTGACTGTTGATTAATTGGTGGAGGATACTCTATAGCAGATACTCAGAAGGAACTTTTCTTTACAATCATATTATTGATTCTAAGACAGAAGGTAAAGGTTTACAGGAAATCATTATACACAGTAACTGAAACATTGGGCTACTTTGCTACTATTAGCAATGCAATGATCCAGGGCAATACCAAGGGACCTATGAGAAAGAATACTATCCACATCGAGAGAAAGAATTGGTAGAATCGCAAAAGAAAATATATGATTTATCGTTGTTTATATGGGTATATGATTTGGAGTTTTGATTTTAAAACATTACTCTATTACAAAAATGAGTAATATAGAAAGAGGATTTGAGTCATAATATATGTATAACCCAGTAAAATTGCTTGCCAGCTACAAGAGAAGGGAGGGAAGAGAACATAAATCATGTAATCATGGAAAATTATATTTAAAAAAGAAAGTAAAAGTTTAAAAAAGTAACATTGAGATACTAGAAGGACAGTGAAATCTACAGAAACAGAGAAGTCTGGAAGAAGGAAGGATCTTTCAATCAGGGATTCTTAATCTAGTGAACCTGAACTTTAAAAAAATATATTTTGATAACTATTTCCATTTTCTATTTTTAACTGGTTTAGTTTGTAATCCTATATATTATTTTATGCATTTAGAAACATTATTCTGTGAAATACATTGGTTCTTTTTTTAAATCAAACTACCAAAGGTGTTTGTGACACAAAATAGATTAAGAATTCATGAAAAACGGGGAAAGATAATAATTTCAGTTTCAGATAAGACTGACTTTAACACCTATAGTCTAAAAGGTCCAGTGTTCATTTGGTAGGCTACAGGGATAAAGCTGGGGAGAGCCTGGGTTAGGATATATAAATTTGGGAAATATCTATGTTGAGATAGTAGTTGAATCCACAGGGTCTAATAAGGGGTCCCAAGAGAATGTGCATACAGGTAAAAAAGAAGATGGTCCAGGGTTTGGGGAAAACCCCATATTTAGGGGGTATGATGATCTGTCGATAAGAAATTGAGGAGTCTGATCAGACAGGTAGTAAATTAACCAGGAGAAAGCAGTTGGGAAAGTTCAAAAGAGGAAAGGGTATCTTGGAAGACGGAGTGGTCAACAATATCAAATTTAAAAGATCAGTTAAAAAGGATTAAGGATAGGAAAATAGACCACCAGATGTGGCAATTAAGAGGTTACAGGTAACTCTGGAGAGAGCATTACTAATTGAGTGATGAGGTCAAAAGCTAGATTTCAAAAGGATGAAGAGTGAATTAAAGGAGAGGAAGTATAGGCACTCTATGCAGACAAATTTTTCTACCTTCAGTTCTTTTTCTGAACCAAGGTAAGCCCTAATCTACTCATTAGTTTTCAAAGGACAAACAGCTGGTTGCAGATAGAAATCTTATAAGGCATACATGCATACTTTGTTTTATTGCACTTATGGCACTTAGTAGATATTGCATTTTTTAGAAATAGAGGGTTTGAGGCAAGTCTACTGGTTCTGTTTTTCTTTCTTTTTTCCTCTAAATTTTTAATTTTATTTTTTCAGTTACATGCAGAAACAATTTTTGATGATGGTTCTGTGACTTTTTAGAATTCAGGTTTTCTCCCTCTCTACCCCTGTTCCCCCCTACCAAGAGTCTCATATAGGTTACACCCATACTGGCACCATTTTTTCAACTGCATGTGCTCACATCATGTCTTTCACATTTTGGTAATTCTTGAAAAATTTCAATCTTTTCCATTATTATTATATCTGTTATGGTGATCTGTCATCAGTGATCTTTGATGTTACTATTGTTAATTGTTTTGAGACAATTGATAAATATGTTCTGATTGCTTGTTCACCTCTCTCTCCCTTTCCCTCAAGCCTCCTTCCTTTTCCCCTGAGATAGAACAATATTGAAATTAGACCAATTAATTAGTAACCCTACAACGGCCTCTAAGTGTTCAAGTGAAAAGAAGAGTCAATTGATGCCACAAACTTCACAGCTGTTTTATTTTTTTAAATTGCCACCACCATCCTATCTTCAGCAACCACCACCTGGATTAGCCAATAAACTTTGTGGCACTGCCCTCTGATAGAAAAAGATTACAATTCACTGAAGACTCAGATGATGGTTAGCATTTTTTAGCAATAAAGTATTTTTAAAATAAAGTATGAATGTTATTTTTTAAACATAATATAATTACACACTTAATAGACTACAGTATATTGCAAATATAACTTTTGCGACTTTTTGGGAAACCAAAAAATTTATGTGACTCACTTTACTGTAATATTTACTTTCCTGCAGTCATCTGAAACCAAACCCCTGATATCTCCAAAGTATGCCTGGGTAGACTCCAGACCTCTTTCCTTCCTTCTCTCTCTTTCTTACAACACAAAAGGCAGAATCATCAGACTTATTTTCCACTGGGGTCATCTTCAGCTCAATGTTAACAGGAGGTAAACCAGAATGAGTTTCTATACTATGCCTGCCACTCAAGTCTGGGGTTATTAGTCTCAGAAAAAGAAATGAGATCCTCAAAATTACAAAAACAGGGGTTGGAACTTTTCTGTATCACAGACCTCTTGGGAAGTGTGCTGAAGCCTATGGATCCCTTCTTAGAACAATGTTTTTAAATGTTTAAAATAAAATATATAGGTTTAGGAAACCAATTTTATGGAAGTAAAGTCATCAAAGAAATTTTTTTCAAGCTTCAGCTTAATAACTCCTACAATAAAGGAACTTTATAATGGGTGGGAGTCCCACCTCCAGGTATATGAGCCATGGCACATGACAGTCATGTGATTTAAATCCAGGCTAAAACCATGGGTCCTCCTTGTTTCAGAAATTCTAGCTGCTTTCTACCATCTTGGTATCTATCCCCCCAAGCTAATCTCCTGATGGGGCCTCACTGCTGACCCGACCTGAGATACATCTTAAGATCTAGACTAACCAGACATGTTGGGGCCCATCCCACTACAAAAACAGTTGCTTATTCCAATTCATTTATTCAACAAACTTATATTTAGTATAACTATCTATTCTGGGGATTTAAAGATAAACAAGAGCCTTTCTATTCTAAAATAGCTTATAATGAGTATAATCTGGAGTATAAGCAGAAGACAAAAACAGGTACACGGTTAAAAAGACTGTACGCTATAAAGAGTATAAAGGGTAGAGGGAACTACAAGAGGTATCAATCAATCAATCAATCAATCAATCAGCAAGCATTTATTAAACATCTATTATGTGCCAGGCACTGGGCTAGGTGCTGGGGCTAAAAAGATAAAAGTGAAACAAACCTTAGCTTTGAAAACACTATAATTATAATTGAGCTCTGTGTATGTGTATATGTGTGTCTGTGCATGTGCACAAAATAGATGCTATGGGAGGAAGAGTGCACTTTATAAATACTATTGCATTTGATCCTCAGACCAACTCTGGCACTGGGAGGTGGATGCTGTTATTATCTCCATTTTAGAGATAAGAAATTGATGCAAACAGAAGTTATATGACCTTCCCAGGGCCATAAAGATAGTGTCCAAGATCAGATCTGAACTTACATCTTCCTGACTCCAGGCCCAGTGTACTATATCTACTGCATCACCTAGATGGAATGTTGTATGTAAGGAACATAGAAGAAGGCTAGTCTAGCTGAATTAAAGTGTGTTAAATGATGACTAATGTGTATTAAGTTGGGTCTATGTTGTAAAACGGTCTACATTGTAAAAGGTGTTTTTTCTATCAAGCTTGCAAAAATACAAGATCATTTTAGCTTCTCTCAATCACCTTCCTTACTCACTTTCCCTCATCTCACAAGTGGAATTAGTAATCCAAATCTTGCTGATTTTAACTCTTTAATTTCTCATCTTCATCTTTTCCCTTCAACTCACACAGCCACCACCCTAAGTCAAGTTCTCCTCCAACTTCTTCAATGGTGTCCCTCTCTCAAGTCTCTCTTCATTTCAATAATCTTCCACAGTCACAACTGATTTTCCTAAAGCATGTCTAACCATGCTTCCCCGCCCCCCCCCCCCCCCCCATACACTGCAGCTTATTTCTAAGGTCAAATATAAACTTCTTTGTTTGGCCCTTAAAGCTCTTCATAATCTAATCCTTTCCTACATCTCCAGTCTCCTTACATATCACCCCCATCGAACCCTCCATACAGACACTCTATTATCCATTCCCACTGGCCCCCTTGCCATTCCTCACACATATCATGCCATCTCTTATCTTTATGGTCTTTGCCCTAGGTGCTAGACCCAAGCCTGGCCTGTTCTCCTTCATGGATTCCTTCAAGACTCTGCTCAAAGTGCCATCTTCTACAGGAGGCCTATCCAATTTCTTCAGCTGCCAAAACCTTTCCATCTAAGGTTATTTTGTGTCTGTTTTGTATATGTTTTCTATAAGCACACATCTCCTTCAATAAAATGTAAGTTCCCTGAGGAATGGGATTATTTTTTTCTTTGTATCAACAGCACCTAGCATGATGCCTGACACATAGAAGTTGGTCAATAAGTATTGTTTGATCAATTTGAATACTAAGTCATGAATATGGTAAATGCTTAGAAATATTTGCTGAATGACTCTATCTGTGACTTCAATCTACTACAGTGGTTCTAGAAAGTATGGTGTAGGGATGCCTGGAGTCCCTAAGATCCTTTTAGGGTATCTTAGAGGTCAAAACTACTTTAATAATACTAAGACATTTTACTTTCCCTATTAAATATTGATTTAGAAAAAGCTCTTTGAGGATCCTCGATTTTTAAGAGCATGAAAAGATACTAAGACCAAAAAACTTGAGATCCAATGATCTATATCATAAATGTCAAATGCACAGCCATATGTGGCTCACAACATCCTCTAGTATGCACTTGAACAGAATTAAAATATAATGAGGGGTGGGTCCTGAGAGTTGGGTGGCTCAGTGGATTGAGAGTCAGACATTTCCTAAATGTATGATTCTGGGCAAGTCACTTAATCCCTACTGCCTAACCCTTACCACTCTTCTGCCTTTGGGAACACAGTATTGATTCTAAGAAAGACGGTAAAGGCTTTAAAAATAGCAAAAAATAAAAATTTAAAAATATAATAAAACACAGATAACAAGAATACAAGGTTCTCCAAATCAATATGCTCCTAGAGGGATCCTTACTTATGGTTTAGAGGCCCCATTTCTTTTTTGTATTTAATATCTCTAGTCTTTATAATATTCTTAAGAATCAGTCTTTCCTCTCTAAAATTTCTTAGAAAATATTTAATGTATAATCACTATAGCTACTGTCCAGATCTTTTCCCTAAGTTATCTTTCTTCAGAAAAGGTTTGGAGTGAGAGGTGTACACTAATTACAGGATAGATTCATCAAATGTTTTATTCAGTTTTCATAGAATCTTAGAACTGGAAAGGTCTTCCTTATGTGCTACTTATAACAAGAGAAAAATAACATTTGGAAGCTCCATTGAGTTAAGGAAAACCTATGAGTAAAAGTGCACTCAGACCATAACCAATCCTCTATAGACCCAGAAGTCCCAGAAAGGCAGGATCTTGCCTCAATACAAGGAAATAGCTAACAACCAAAAACTCCAGAGCCTAATTGTAGATAAGGTTGTCTCCAAAAGGACTGAGTCCCATTACAGAAAAGTTAAGACCAGAAGCAAAGGGATCACTTGTCCGGGATGTTGTCATTGGAAGGTGGTATTCGAATATTCCATGACCTCTAAGATTCCTTCCAGCTTTGAGATTTTATGTTCCCTGGGACTGAAAAAGGAGAAACACTCCAAGCCATGCCCCACTTATTCCAGGGACAAGGGGATAATCTTCTATTGCAGTATCACCCCTACCTCACAAAAGGATGAAGAGAATAATAATCATAGGTAACATTTATATACAGCTCTTACTGTATACCAGGCATTGTGCTAAGTGTTTAAAAATTATCTCATTTAATCCTTACCTAGGAGATAAGTGCTATGATCCCCATTTTATAGATGAGGAAGCTGAAGCAACAGAAGTGACTTGTCCAGTTTCATAAGCCAGTAAGTGTTTGAAGCTGGTTTTGAATTCAGGTCTTCCTGGCTCCAGACCTGGCACTATGTCTATTGTATCACCTAACTGCCCACTTTGCAAACTTTAAGCTACTTAAGCATTTCATATATGCTTTAGCTATGACTACTGATATTGATCATAAACAGCTTCTCCTGAGCTGGCATTTGACTTTCAACTTTCCCCAACCCCCACTTCCCTCTTCCCTGGAGTTGCACACAGGCAAAAACCTTCTGGGTTGTGAAAGGAAGAGCAATGAATCAGGAGTCACATGATCTCTGTTCAAAGTCCTGGTTCTGCCACCAATTCTATGGAAAAACCCCTTCCCTCAGTTTTCTCCCCTGCAAAGTATAGGGGTTGGATGAGCCAACCTCTAGTCATTTTTCAGTGCTGTCATTCTATGTTCTAATTTCCCTTTCAGCCTTGTCTCATCTATCTTCCACAGCCAGCATTTACAGAGTGCGTTAGCATTTACAAAATGCTTTACTGCATTAATTCATTTGGTAAATGACACATGGCCATTCTTTTAGATATCTTAAGATAGTAATCATGGGGGGGGGGGGAAGGGAGGTCAGCTGGGTAGCTCAGTGGATTGAAAGCCAGGCCTTGAGATGGGAGGTCCTGGGTTCAAATCTGGCCTCAGACACTTCCTAGCTGTGTGACCCTGGGCAAGTCACTTAACCTTCATTGCCTAGTCCTTACCACTCTTCTGCCTTGGAACCAACACACAGTATTGATTCCAAGACAGAAGGTAAGGGTTTAAAATTTTAAAAAAAGATATTGCCTACTCCTATCAGTCCCTGTTTCTAGACTAAAACAACTTCAGTTCCTTCAAAAGATCCTCACCCAACAGTTTTGGGTGATTTCACCATCCTGGCCACTCAGCTCTTATCAATGGATCTCTCTAAAAAAGCTATCTAGAAGCTGACCCAATATACACACCAATAACAAAGGTGGAAGTCAAGGGTCCAAAAGAGGCAGGGAGCCAATTCCAGGCTTTCCCATGGGGCCCATCCATCCCTGGGTCTCAGAGATGTTGTCTTAGGGAGATTAACACTACTGGGAGCATGAATATAATGCCCCATGCCTTCTTAGGTTCTGGAGGCCTAGTCTGGGAGAGGAGGAAGTGACTACTTCTTTCACAATACTAAATGAGTCTTTCTGGGGAAGGGAGAACTAATCAGGGTAGTTCTATGGCCAGGGAGTCTTGCATCTTTTGTTTGCGATTTCTCTCTCAAGCCCTTCTGAATGCACCTGGCTCCAAAGAATAAACACCTGGGACAGTGGCAGGTCTTCTTGGAGTTCTTCCAGCTTATATAATAGCTCTCAAAGACAGGCTGCTAGGATACAGAGAGCCTGAGGAACACAGCACCTGGCAAGGATCACCCTCTGTAGGCAAAGTACTATCTCAGGCACTTTCAGAAGTAACCAGATATAAAATAATAAAGATAAGAACTAATAGTTATATAATATTTTTACATACATTTATCTCATTTCTTTCTCAGAAACATCCTGTAAGATAAAGTACAGCAAATATTATTTCTGGGATAGAACCTGAGATTTGACTGAGGAAATTCTTTTTACCAATGGAGGTTGGTATATGATCTACAATGTATAGTCTTAATGACTTAGGGAAAGAATTGGTTAAGTAACTCATCCAGGGATACATAGCCAGTATGTATGTTAGAAGCATCACCTGAGGGGGCAGTTGGGTAGCTCAGTGAATTGAGAGCCAGGCTTAGAGACGAGAGGTCCTGGGTTCAAATCTGGCCTCAGACACTTCCCAGCTATGTGACCCTGGGCAAGTCACTTGACCCCCATTGCCTAGCCCTTACCACTCTTCTGCCTTGGAGCCAATACACAGCATTGACTCCAAGATGGAAGGTAAGGGTTTAAAAAAACAACCCTTACTTTCTCTCCTAGTAACTTCTCCAAGTCAGAAGGACATGGGCCAAGCAAACCAAGTTAAAATGACTTGCTCAGTATCACCCAGATAGGAAGTGTCTGAGGCTACATTTGAACCCAGGTTTTCCTGACTTCAAACCTGGTGCTCTATGAGCCACTGGGCTGCCTTTTTGATGGATTAGTAAAGAGGGTTCAATTATTTACAAGGTCATTCTCCTAACAAGTGTAGATGGCAGGACTCAAACTAAGGTCTTTTAATTACCAATAGTCTTTCCTCCCCAAAGGCCAGTGTCATCTCCAGGGCCCCCAAGCTCCTATGAATTGTATCCTTTAAATTAACTCTAAATAGAAGCCCTTCCCCCACCCCCTCCAAAATAGCCAAAGACATTCTTCTGTATGGATAAGAGCACTAGAATGAGGCTTGGAAATCAGGAGACCTGTGTTCTAGGTCCAACCTCTGCCAATAAGCAACATTAATATTCATTTACCACCTCCCACAGCCTCAGTTTCTTCATTTAGTAAAATGAGAAAAAAACAAAGGTAATATTTGGGAAAAGTTAAAGCTCTGTTACAGACAAACAGTATTATTAGCCCTTACCTTTCTCTGAGTTGGTTCCTAACCTAGGAAATTTTACCAGGCCCTAGTAGAATGGAGAAAATTGGCAACCTCCTACAAGGTGGAAGGAAGGCAGTAAGGGAAAGCCACTACGTATAGCTGAGGGTCAACTTTTTCAAAAAGAAAAGGAAAAAAAAAGGATTAAGCCAGAGATAACTCATAGACTTCGTATCCCAGCTTCTGGTCAGATCCCATCAAATAGAACAAATAAGGTAATATTTATAGAGTTTAGCATGGCGCCAGGCACATAGTAGGACTAATAAAAGAGGTTTCCCTCTTCTCCCCCAACAGGCTCTTTTTATAGACTGAATATTTACTAACGGATCTGCCGACTGTCTAGGATTCCGTGAATCCGTGAGTAGGCTAAGAGGGTAAGGGGGCAGAGGAGCTCCGGGATTTGGGAGTCATCGAAGAAATTGGAAGAAATCGGCGGGCTGTAGGCCCGGGATCTAAAGGGGTCCAAGGCTGGGGCTAGGAGGCTCCTCAAGAATTTTCCTATAGGCGGCCAGGGCGTGGTGGGGCAGAGGGATAAGGAGCCTCGGGAAGAAGCACCGGGTTCTTTCCCAAGCCCTCCTTCCCCGAGTCTTTGGAATCTCAGCTCTTTAAATCCCAATCCCGGGGCGGGGATGCAATGAGGCAGCGCAGGAATGGATAGGAGGGGAGTGAGCTTTGAAGAGGGGAGCGAGGTTTGGGCAGGGGACATAGGCATGGCCATAGGTAGGAGCTGGGAATAGGACAAGCTCTGAGGCTGGAGCAGGCTCTGAGGAGGAACAGGCGCTGGGGAAGGGAGAAAGGTTGGGGGGAGGGGTTGGGGAAAGGGAAGGGGCTGGGGCAATCTCAGGGGCAGGGGCTGGGGCAGGGGTAGGGCCATGCGGGAGGACCCGGCTAAACAAAGGAGAGTGGCGCCAGTTGGCCGAACGACTCACCGGCATGACGGCAGCAGGAGTCTGAAGATTTGAGGTGAAAGGTTGGCGGCTGGGACTGCAGGCTCTGCGGATTCCGGGGCGCTTCCGGATGCGCGGCCACGAGGGCCCCAAGCCCTGCCTCCGCCCGGGGCTGGGCCGCCGTGGGACCTCTCCGGTGCTGAGCACAGGGAGGAGCTGCGCGAGGGCGGTGCTTTCTCGGCGGGCAGCAGGGGGCGCTAGGGGCTACGGGCAGTGCTACTGTGACTGAGAGGGAAGAGGAAGGAGTGAAACAGCGGGACTTCAGGCACGTGCAGAGATAGAGATGCCCAGAAATCCCAGGGCGGGCAATAAGAGCCACGAGAAACGGAGGAGTAGGAGTAGGCAGAGAGACAGACAGCAGCCACCCAGAGGAAGAGCCGCTCTCCATCAGCTCTTGCAGCCACTTCAACGGGCCGAGGACGGGAGGCTGCCACTCTTACCACCTCAGCAGCCCCACTAGGGCCCTCCATCAGGCTGCCATTACCAAAGAGCCCCACACACGAGCACATTGCTAGTCACACTGTAAGAGCCTAATAAATGTTTGTCAACTGACTGCTACAGAACCTGCTGCTCCTCTGTCATGGAAGATGTAGGCCTTGGGCCCAGGCCCAGCTGCTTTCAAGAAATGGCTCCGTTTCCATGTCCCAGAACCTACTAATACCTGGGAAGGAATTATCTTTTCTGACTTGGGATGATGAAATCTCTGAGAAAACAATGGTGCCCCAGCCCTGCATTACAGCCAATGACCCAGTAATATTATTTATTTCTATTCCCTCATTCTGTAAATACGGATACATTTATTAGGTGTTGACTATGTAGTAAGAACTAGTCCAGAACTCCAGTGCTAGTCACTGGAGGAAAAGGAGAGCCAGAAAAAGATAAAAAAGTTAGGGGACATTAAAGTGAATCAATGGATAGTGAGTCCAGCCTAGAAATGAGATCAAATCTTGCTTCAGATACTTTCTAGCCATGTGTCCCTGGGCAAGTCACTTAACCACTATTACCTAGCTCTTACCACTATTCAGCCTGTGAATCAATAAGACAGAAGATAAGGGTTTAAAAAAATAGTCCCTGTTCTCAGGAATTTATAGTCTACTGCCAGAAGTAACATAAACATAAATACCAAAAAAAAAAATGTGCATATATTAAATAGTTGTGGAGAATACTGGCATGAGACAGGATAAGCCTGTCTGTAGGAAGCTACCAAAGATGGGAGAATCTAGGGGTTCTAAAAGGCAAGGTGGAAGTGCATTCTAAACATGGGGGGCAGGTCCGATGAAGGCAAAGATACAGGAGATGGAAAGTTGTGCTCAATGAATAACAAGTAAGCCCATTTGGCTGGAATATAGTTTATGCAGATAAATGTGCAACAATAAGGCTGACTGGAGCCAGATTGTGAAGGGTTTCATATGAGAAGAAAATAAGCTTTGATATAACTATATCTGAGCACTATACTTAAGCAGTATATTCCCATTTTACAGTTGAAGAAACTGAGGTAGACAAAGGTTAAATGAGTTTCCCAGGGTTTTACAGCTAGTATCTAAGGCTACATTTGAATTCAAGTCTTCCTAACTCTAGGCATAGCTCTCTATCCCATGCATTACCTATCAGTCTCTGTTGGAGACAGGTTAAGGAATTTGTAATTTAGCCAAAAAGAAATCGGAAACTTCTTGAGCAAAGCACGACATGGTCAGACCTGTGCTTTTTTATTGTCAACTTAGCTGCAATATGGTAGATGGAATGGGGAGGAGAGAGGCTGGAAGCATGTAGGACAATTATTAAGCCACTTTACTGGTCTGGGCAAAAAGTGAAGTGGGTATCCACAAGCAGAGGATAAACTGTGGGAATAAAAACACAGAGGAAAAGCAACTGCTTGACTACAGGGGTTGAGGGGACATGTCTGAGGAGAGACTCTAAATGAACACTCTAATGCAAATACCAACAACATGGAAATGGGCTCAAATCAAGAACACATGTGATACCCAGTGGAATCGTGCGTCGGCTATTGGGGGGGGGGGGAGGAAAATGATCTTTGTCTCTAATGAATAATGCTTGGAAATGATCAAATAAAAAATTATTTTTAAAAAAAGTGGTGGGTCTGAAGTAGATATAATAGAAATAGAATGAAGAGAAGGGACTAGATGGGAGAGATGTTATGGAAGTGGAGAAAACAAGCTGGTTGACTGAGTAGATATGGGGGAGGAGTACAGGATAACACCAAGACTGTAAACCTGGGTAACTAGAGGTATCACAGAATTCTAGAGCTTGAAGGTCTCAGCAGCCCTCTAGTCCAATCTAGACCCCACTAGATAGAACACACCCAACTAGTGGTCATTCAGCCTCTTCATGAAGACTTCCAATAAGGGGAAGCCAGCCTCTCTTTCATACACACAAGTAAGAACATTCCACTTACAGAAAGCTCTCATTGCTAAGATGTATTTCCTGACATCAAACCTAAATATATCTCTTTGCAACTTCCACCATTGTGCCAGGTTCAGTCCTCTAGGGTAAATTAAAATAAGTCAAATGCTACTTCCACATGGTAACTCTTCAATGTCTCCTCTGAATATTTTCTTCTTTAGTCTAAACATCACCAATTACTTCTTCCAGTTCTCATAAAATAAGACTCAAGGTTCTCTAGCCAAACAGTTGCTCTCCTCTAGATCCTCTCTGACATATATATCCAAGTTCTTCCTAAACTGTGGTACCCAGAACTGAACACCATATCCTAGATATCATCTAACCTATGCAGAGTACAGAGGAATTATCACCTCCTTTTTTCTGAAAGCTTTGAATGTCTGAATGGATCCCAAGATGTTAGCCCTTTTTGGCTACTACATAACACTGCTAACTCATATTGAGCTTTCTGGATAATGAAACCCCAAAACCTTTTTTAACTAAATTGCTGTCTAACCATATCTACTGCCATCTCATACTTCTGAAGATTCTTTTTTAACTTAGGTGTAAGACTTTATATTATCATTATTGAATATCATTTCATTACATTCAGCTCTAGTCTGTCTAAATCTTTTTTGGATGCTTTTTCTGCCAATTAGCACATTTGTGATCACTTCCAGCTTTGTGTTTTTGCTGATTGTATTATTACATTGTCTATTCGCAAGTTTTTGATAAAAATATAAAGTAGAAGAGAGGTATGGGTAGGTCTCTGTGGCACTGCACCCTAGACGTTCTTCCTAACTGATAATTTGTCCTAGTGTTCTATTACCCAATCAGTTCTTTATCTAATCAAAATCCTGATAGTGCTTTCAAAGCACCACTTAAATGCTTCCTCCTAGATGGGGTCTTTCTTTATCCTTCTAGTTTCCAGGGTCTCTTCCTTCACTCCATCTCCCCTGCAAAGAATAACCCATATTCATTTTGGCATCATGGATAAAGAGCTGGACTTGGAGTCAGAAAGATATGACTTCATGTCCCCCTCTGATGCATAACTAGCTGTGTGACCCCAGGCAAGTCATTTAACTTCTCTGTGCTCTAGACAACTCTGTAAAACAGTTGAGTTGCAGAGAAGGTGTCAACTTGCATTGATAGAATAATTTCTTCATCTGTGAGTTCTTTGTAGAAATGAAATTATATACATAGGCCTTATTCCTTTTTCTATTCTAATATTTATCTGTGTACATATTGTTTCTCCCAATAAACTGTGTATTTCTTGAAAACAAGGACCATTTAATTTTTCTTTTCATATACTTAGTGTCTAGCACAATATGATAGATGTTTAATTACTGCTTATTGAATCATGATTAATTACAACTTTTCAAAATAATTAAAACTATCCACATCAAAAGCATGAAATAGATAAAGAATGTCTCTATTCCTCACATTAGGTGTATCTTGTCCATGAATGTGATATGTATGTCCACATGGTTTTGTATAAATTCACCTAGCAGAGAGGCATAAATAACTATTTTTAGAAATTAATTTCCCTTCTCCAAAAGAGACTTTAATTACTGGATGAAAAGGAGCAAAAGATTGAGGTCAGTGGGCTGGCTACTTTGCTCTCTTCAGAGAGAGAGCATTGGGCTAGATTTATATCTAGCTGCCTCCCTAAATATTGTTATTATTGGGGAAACCATTTTAGGTTTAGGTTGTTTTTAAAGTCACTATTCCTCAAAGAGATAGGAGTACAGCTTATATCTGAAGGTTTAGTTCCTTCAGACCAAATGTTAGTTACACAAAAGGCCATCACCAACAGTGAACAACAAATGAGCCCATTTTTCAGTCATTTGTATAAAGTTGTGGCCTGCAGTAGAGCATTACTCATGAAAGCCTGCCAGTTACTTCCCTATTTCTATAGAAATGTCCAACAACAGTTATTCACCATTCTCTAGTCTCTTAGGTTTGTAAACTTTGCATTGTCCTCTCCTCACTCTTCCTTACTCAACTTATTTGTCAAATCTCACCATTTCTCTCTCCACAACTCCCATTTGATCACTTCTCTCTATTCACATAGTCACTACATTGGTTCAGTCTTTGACCACCTGCCACCTACTCAAGCCCTAAACTACTAGAGTCCATCCCACATATGGACTATTTTCCTAATTTTCTTTTTCTTTTTTTAATTTTATTTAGTCAATTTCAAACATTATTCCTTGCTTACAAAAATCATATTCTATTCCAGCTTCTTCACCACCACCCCTCTCTTCCCGCAGCCGAAGTGCAATTTGACTAGGTATTACATGTGTCCTTGATCAGAACCTATTTCCATGCTGTTGATATTTGCACTAGGATGTTCATTTTGGGGCTATATCCCCAATCATATCCCCCTCAAACCATGTCATCAAGCAGTTGTTTTTCTTTGATGTTTTTACTCTCACAGTTTTTCCTCTGAATGTGGATAGTGTTCTTTCTCATAGATTCCTCCAAGTTGTTCAGAAATACTGCATTGCCACTAATGGGGAAGTCCATTTCATTCTATTGTACCACAGTGTATCAGTCTCTGTGTACAATGTTTTCCTTGTTCTGTTCCTCTCACTCTGCATCAATGCCTGGAGGTTGTTCCAGTCCCCATGGAATTCTTCCACTTTAGTATTCCTTTGAGCACAATAGTATTCCATCACCAACATATACCACAATTTGTTCAGCCATTCCCCAATTAAAGGGCATCCCCTCATTTTCCAATTTTTTGCCACCACAAAGGGCGCAGCTATGAATATTCTTGTGCATGTCTTTTTCCTTATTATCTCTTTCAGATACAAACCCAACATTGCTATGACTGGATCAAAAGACAAACAGTCTCTTATCGCCCTTGGGGCATAGTTCCAAATTGCCCAAGAATGGTTGGATCAATTTACAACTCCACCAGCAATGAATTAATGTCCCAACTTTGCCACATCCCCTCCAGCATTCATTACTTTCCTTTGCTGTCATATTAGCCAATCTGCTAGGTGTGAGGTGATACCTCAGAGCTGTTTTGATTTGTATTTCTCTGATTATAAGAGATTTAGAGCACTTTTTCATGTGCTTATTAATAGTTTTGATTTCTTTAACTGAAAATTGACTATTCATGTCCCTTGCCCATTTATCAATTGGAGAATGGCTTGATTTTTTGTACAACTGTTTTAGCTCTTTATAAATTTGAGTAAGTAGACCTTTGTCAGAGGTTTTTGTAATGAAGGTTGTTTCCCAATTTCTTACTTCCCTTCTAATTTTGGATGCATTTGTTTTGTTTGAACAAAAACTTTTTAATTTTAATTTGATGTAATCAAAATTATTGGTTTTACATTTTGTGGTTTTTTCTAGCTCTTGCTTGGTTTTAAAGTCTTTTCTTTCCCAAAGATCTGACATGTATACTATTCAGTGTTCACCTAATTTTCTTATACTTTCCTTCTTTATATTCAGGTCATTCTCCCATTCTGAGTTTATCTTGGTGTAGGGTGTGAGATATTGATCCAAACCTAATATCTCCCATACGTTCTTCCAATTTTACCAGCAGTTTTTTATCAAAAAGTTGGTTGTATTCCCAAAAACTGGGATCTTTGGGTTTATCATAGACTGTCTTGCTGAGGTCATTTACTCCAAGTCTATTCTACTGATCCTCTTTTCTGTCGCTTAGTCAGTACCAAATTGTTTTGATAATCACTGCTTTATAGTATAGTTTAAGATCTAGGACTGCAAGTCCTCCTTCCTTTGCATTTTTTTATTCATGATTTCTCTGGATATCCTTGATTTTTTGTTCTTCCAAATGAATTTTGTTATGTTTTTTTCTAATTCCGTAAAAAGTTTTTTGGTAGTTCAATGACTATGGCACTGAATAGGTAGATTAATTTGAGTAGGATTTTCATTTTTATTATGTTAGCTCATTCCACCCACGAGCAATCTATGTTTTTCCAATTGTTTAGATCTAGTTTTAATTGTGTGGAGAGTATTATGTAGTTGTGTTCATATAGTTCCTGTGTTTGTATCGGCAGATAGATTCGAACGTATTTTATTTTGTCTAGGGTGATTTTAAATGGAATTTCTCTTTCTAATTCTTGCTGCTGAAATGGGTTAGAGATATATAGAAATGCTGATGACTTATAAGGGTTTATTTTCTATCCTGCAACTTTGCTAAAATTGTTGATTGTTTCGACTAGATTTTTGGTTTATTCTCTAGGATTCTTTAAGTAAAACATCATGTCATCTGCAAAGAGTGATAGCTTGGTCTCCTCATTGCCAATTCTAATACCTTCAATTTCTTTTTCTTCTCTAATTGCCACTGCTAGTGTTTCTAGTACAATGTTAAATAATAGAGGTGATAATGGGCATCCTTGTTTCACTCCTGATCTTATTGGGAAGGTTTCTAGTTTATCCTCAATGCAGAAGATGTTTGCTGATGGTTTTAGATATATACTATTTATTATTTTTAGGAAAGGCCCTTCTATTCCTATACTTTCTAGTATCTTCAATAGGAATGGGTGTTGCATTTTATCAAAGGGTTTTTCTGCACTATTGAGATAATCATGTGATTTTTGTCAGGTTGCTTGTTAATATGGTCAATTATGTGGATGGTTTTCCTAATATTGAACCATACTTACATTCCTGGTGTGAATCCTACCTGGCCATAGTAAATAACTGTCAGTGATCACTTGCTAGTCTTTTTGCTAGTATCCTATTTAAGAATTTTGCATCTATATTCATTAAGGAGATTGGTCTATAGTTTCCTTTTTCTGTTTTTAACCTGCCTGGCTTTGGGATCAGTACTATATTTGTGTAGTAAAATGAATTTGGTAGAACTCCTTCTTTGCTTATTATGTCATAGAGTTTGTATAGTATCGGGATTAGCTTTTCTTTGAATGTTTGATAGAATTCACTTGTAAATCCATCAGGCCCTGGGAATTTTTTCTTAGGGACTTCTTTGATGGCTTGTTCAATTTCTTTTTCTGATATGGGGTTATTTAGGTAATTTATTTCTTCTTCTGTTAATCTAGGCAATTTATATTTTTGTAAATATTCATCCATATCACCTAGATGTCACATTTATAGCCATATAATTGGGCATAGCATTTTTAATGATTGCCTTAATTTCCTCTTCATTGGAGGTGAAGTTTCCTTTTTCATCTAAGATACTGTTAATTTGGTTTTCTTCTTTCCTTTTTTATTAGATTGACCAGTACTTTGTCTATTTTGTTTGTTTTTTCAAAATATCAGCTTCTAGTCTTATTTATTAGTTCAATAGTTCTTTCACTTTTGATTTTATTAATTTCTCCCTTAATTTTTAGAATCTCTAATTTAGTTTTCTTCTGGGAATTTTTAATTTGTTCGCTTTTGAGTTTTGGGATTTGCGTGTCCAATTCATTGACCTCTGCCTTCCCTAATTTGTTAATATATGAACTCAAGGATATAAATTTTCCCCTGAGTACTGTTTTGTCTGCATTCCATAGAGTTTGAAAGGATATCTCATCATTGTCATTTTCTTCAATGAAATTATCAATTGTTTCTATAATTTGTTCGCTAACTAACCGATTTTAGAGAATCATATTATTTAATTTCCAATTAATTTTTCATTTGGCTTTCCATGTACCCTTACTGATCATTATTTTTATTGCATTATGATCTGAGAAGGTTGCATTTATTATTTCTGTTTTTCTGTATTTGTTTGCTACGTTTTTATGACCTAGTACATGGTCAATCTTTGTGAATGTACCATGTGCTGCTGAAAAGAAGGTGTATTCCTTTTTGTCCCTATCTATTTTTCAACATATATCTATAAATGCTAATTTTTCTAAGATTTCATTCAAATCATTTACTTCTTTCTTACTTATTTTTGGTTTTATTTATCTAAATTAGATAGAGGTAGGTTCAGGTCTCCCACTAGTATAGTTTTACTATCTATTTCCTCCTTCAATTCCACTAGTTTCTCCTTTAGAAATTTGCATGCTATATCATTTGGTGCATACATGCTGATTACTGATATTTCCTCATTGTCTATACTCCCTTTTATCAGGTTGTATTTATCTTCCCTATCCCTTTTAATCAGATCTATTTTTACTTTGGCTTTGTCAGATAACATTATTGCAACTCCTGCCTTCTTTCTGTCAGTTGAGGCCCAATAGGTTTTGCTCCAACCTTTGATTCCAACCTTGTGAGCATCTACCCTGTGAATCTCAAAAATTCTCAGACCCTACTTCATAAGATTTGGTTGAGACCATTCCCCATTTTAAACAATGAAGGGCCTTAGATCAGGAATGTGAGACCCCTACTTCACCCCTACTTAAGCATACTTTAGGGGAAGATAAAATTGTAAACTCCTTGCTGAACAATGAAAAATACTTAACCCATACTTATAGTAAGACAAAAGTTCTTAAGCTGTGCCTATTTTTAGATCTAATAAAAAAAAAGGGTGTTAAGTACCTATAAAGGTCAGGCAACTTGTGAACTTGCAAAGGACAAAGAGGTGAGAACTTACTCAAAGGTTTTTAGTCTACTCAGATGTGAATTACTCAAAAGTTTAGTCTACTCAGGTCTGAATTAAGAATGGTGTGTCCTTTGGAAAATGTCTACTGTGACTGGTAGATGTGAGAACTTAGGGGAGGTGACATAGGAGAAAATTCTCTTTAAAAGGAGATGATAAGCTGAGAGCAAAGGACTCTCTCTCAAGAACTGTCTCAGAGAACTCTCTCTGGAGATTGAGCTGGCCAAAGCTGAACTGGTGTCTCTCTGAACATTAGAATCTTGCTTGGACAAATCTTGTGGTGCATTGATAAAAGACTGCCTGATCTCTCTCTTAGGTTTTTCAGCCTGGGTATATTTAATATTTGGGAATTTTTCCCTGGTGACCACCTTATATTTGATTTAAAAAAAGACACTGTCTTGAAACCATATTTTCTGTGGTCACAATTTAAGCCAACCACTCTTTTATCTGCCACAGTTTATGGCTTCCACTATTTTAATTATTACAAACTCACTCAGGTGTGTTTCTTGTAGACAACATATGGTAGGATTTTGGTTTCTAATCACCTCTTATATTTGTTTTCTTTTTATGGGTGAGTTCATCCCATTCACATTCAAAGTTATGATTGTCACTTGTGTATTCCCCTCCATTTCGATATCTTCTCCTAGCTCTGTCCTTTCTTCTTTTGCTATATCATTTTAAACCAGTGGTTTACTTCTAATCAATCCCCCTAATCCCCTCCCTTGATATGCTTCACTTTCTGGCACCTCCCTTTTTGTCCCCTTCTTGTTTTTTTAGGGTCTGTTAAGTTCCCACCACCCTCTCTTTTCATCCCTTTTTGTATTCCCTTCCCCTTACCCCCCCTTAGTTTTTCCTTCTCACTTTCTCTGTAGGATAAGATAGAATTCAAGACCTCAAGGGATCTAGATGCTCTTCCCTCTCAGAATTGATTTCACTGAGAGTAAGGTTTTAGTATTACTTATTAGCACTCTCTTCTTCTCATTCTTATAAGAGTATTCTTCCCCTCCCCTTCATATGTGTATCTTTGTGTGATAAAGATTATCCTATTTATTTTATTTCTTCAAGTATCTCTTGGTGTCATCTTCAATTCCCCTGCCCTTTTTGTTTTTTTTGTATATAATCTTATAGCACTTATTATCCCAATCTCTTCCTGTGAATAATTCTTCTAATTACTGTAATAGTGAATATAATTTTTGAGAATTACAAATAACATTTTCCCATATATTTATATAATTTGATCTAATTGTAGCCCTTAAAGAAGAAAGTTTGAATAAAAAAAAATTTTCCAATTTCTCCTCTCTTTTTTATTTACCTTTTCATGTTTCTCTTGATCTTTGTGTTTGGATATCAAACTTTCCACATAGTTTTGGTTTTTTCTTTACAAATACTTGGAAATCTTCTATTTTGTTGAATGCCCATACTTTTCCCTGGAAGTATATAATCAGTTTTGATGGATAGGTTATCCTTGGTTGAAGACCTAATTCTCTTTTTTTCCCCATTTGAATTCATTTATTTAGCCAATTTAGAACTTTGTTCCTTGGTTATAATAATCAAATTGTTTCCCTCCCTCCCCTCCATCCACCCTTCCCACAACCACTTGCAATTTCATTGGGTATTACATGTGTCCTTGATCAGAACCTATTTCCATGTTGTTGTTTGAACTAGGATGTTCATTTAGACTCTACATCCCCAACCACATCCCTTCAACCCATGAATTCAAGCAGTTGTTTTTCTTTGGTGTTTTTACTCCCACAGTGTTTCCTCTGGATGTGAATAGTAGTTTTTTTCATATTTCCTCCAGGTTGTTCAGGATCACTGCATTTCCACTAATGGAGAAGTCCATTACATTTGACTGTACCACAGTGTATGAGTCTCTGTGTACAATGTTTTCCTGGTTCTGTTCCTCTCACTCTGCATCACTTCCTGGAGGTTGTTCCAGTCTCCATGAAATTCCTCCAGTTTATTATTCCTTTGAGCACAATAGTATTCCATCACCAACATATACCACAATTTATTCAGCCATTCCCCAATTAAAGGGCATCCCCGCATTTTCCAATTTCTTGCCACCACAAAGAGTGCAAGTATAAATATTTTTGTACATGTCTTTATCTTTATTATCTCTTTGGGGTACAAACCCAGCAGTGCTATGGCTGGATCAAAGGATAGATGGGAAGACCCAATTCTCTTGCCTTTCTGAATATCATGTTCCAGGCCATTTGGTCCTTTACTGTGGAAGCTGCCAGGTCCTGTGTGATCCTGATTGGTGCTCCTTGGTATCTGAATTGTCTCTTTTTGGCTTCTTGTATAATTTTCTCCTTAGCTTGAAAGCTATTGAATTTGGCAATTATATTCCTGGGAATTGTCTTTTGAGGATTTAGTTTAGAGGATGTTCTATGAAATCTTTCAATATCTATTTTGTATGATTTTTTGTAGTATGATGTCGAGATATCTGTTTATTTCTGGCTTTTCAGGTAGACTAATGATTCTCAGATTATCTCGCCACGATCTGATTTCCTGATATGTCATTTTGTGAATGAGGTATTTTATATTTTCTTCTATTTTGTCAATCTTTTGACTTTGCTTTATTAATTCTTGCTCTTTTGCAAGATCATTGTCTTCCAGTTGCCTAATTCTGGTCTTTAACGACTGATTTTCCACTATAATCTTTTGATTTTCCTTTTTGGTTTAGTCTCTCCTGTTTTTCATGGTTTCCAGCTATTGTTGCTCCTGGGCAAAATTTGCCATAGCTGTGGAGGTTTTTCGTTCTCTTTTTAGTAAGAAATATGAGTGAGATGGGGAGGCTCTCTGTGTATGGAGCTAAGGAGCAAGGATTTTGCCTTTGGCAAGCTCTAGAATCTCCTCAGCTTCTGCTGTTTGCTGCCCTTCTCTGTGCTATTTTCCCCCGAGCACACACAGTCTGCGCTTTTCAGCCTGCTGGAGTTTCAGGTGTAGCTGTTCTCAAGGATAGGTCTTTGGTGGTCTTAGTCAGCTCCCAAGGACCTAGGGGTGCCCCTTACACACTCTGGAGATGCCCCTTGCTCACTGATTCTGGTGCACGCTGGCTCTGTTTCTGGCTCTGTAGGTGGGGTGGGGAAGGATAGCTCAGTTTGAGGTTTTAGTTGGAAAATTTCCACCCCCTTATAGTGTGGAAATGCCAAAATCCCACATACCTTCAATGCTGCACCCTAATGTAGAGTCCCTTCATTCTTATGAATTAGGTTTTTTTGATCTTTTGAGGTAGTCTATATCAGTGGGTGCTGAGGAGAGGATGAGTCTTGCATGTAGACTGCTGCCACACTTACCCAGAAGTCTATTTTCCTAATTTTCTTAAGTAATTTCCCTAAAGCATGGCTCAGTAGATGGGGAACCAGGCATAAAGACAAGAGGTCCTGGGTTTGAATCTGGCCTCAGATACTTCCTAGCTATGTGAACCTGGGCAAGTCACTTAACCACCATTGCCTAGCCCTTACCTCTCTTCTGCCTTGGAATCAATACACAGTATTAATTCCAAGATGGAAGGTAAGAGTTTTTTAATGTAAATATATACCCCTCTTCTCACTTTTGAAATACCTAAAGATATACCTGAGTCTCTTTGGGCCACATCTTCTTCTGATGTAGGCTTACTTAAATCTGCTGTTCCTGTACAGATAAAAACTAAATCTAGCCCACCTCCTTCTATCCCTCAGTATCCCCTCTCGAAGGAAGCAATTGAGGGAATTACACCAGTTATTAACTCATTAAGAGAACAGGGAATAATAATCCCTTGCAAATCTGAATACAACACGCCCATCCTGCCAATTAAAAAACCAAAAAAAGGGCCCGATGGCAAACACATCTATAGATTCGTACAGGATCTAAGGGCAGTGAATAATCACGTTATAAAGAGACACTCCGTAGTTTCTAACATACATTCTATTATTTCATCTATTCCTAGCACAGCTACATACTTTACAGTAGTAGACTTGTGTTCAGCTTTCTTTTCCATACCAATACATGAGAACTCCAGGCATATTTTTGCTTTTACCTGGAAGGGCTCACAATATACCTGGTGTCGGCTGCCACAGGGTTATGTCGAAAGTCCGAGCTTATTTGAGCAAATTTTGAGCCAAGACACAGACAATATAACATTTAAAAATAGCAAATTAATCAAATATGTAGATGATCTACTCTTGGCTTCAACAGATGCAAAAACATGTCAAGAAGATAGCAAACACCTTCTTTTGGAATTACACAAAAGAGGACATAAAATCTCTAAGGATAAAGTTCAATGGTGTCTCCAAAAAGTAGAATATTTGGGATACATTTTGACTGCGGGTACTCATTATATTTCTCCAAAATGAATTGAGAACATTCAAAAATTGAGTGCTCCTACCACTAAGAAACAGCTGAGAGCAATTTTAGGAGCAACAGGGTTTTGTAGACAATGGATTCCTTGCTATGGGGAAATCACTAAACCCCTTATAGCATTAACAAAGGATTTGGTTCCTGAACCCCTCAAATTAGAGCCTGAACACTTGTCAGCTCTATCAGATCTAAAAAAGGCTATCATGTCTGCCCCTGCTCTAGGCATTCCAGATTACAACAAGCCATTTACTTTATATGTGCATGAGTGAAGAGGAGTAGCCTCTGGTGTGTTAACTCAGACTTTGGGACCTTCTCAGCGCCCAATTGCTTATTATTCTGCCCAACTAGACCCAGTAGCAGCAGGAGCACCACCATGCCTTAGAGGAGTAGCTGCTACAGCCTTACTAGTAACAAAAACCGTTGATTTAGTATTGGGATGTCCATTAACAATAATGTGCCCACATGAGATAGAAGCATTATTGATAAAACATAGAACACAGGCATTCTTGGATCAGAGAATTACAAGGTATGAAATAACCTTATTAAATAGTGAAAATATTACCTTTAAACGCTGTTCAACTCTTAACCCTGCCACCTTGCTTCCAGATTTACCTACTTCAGGAGAACCACTACATAACTGTGAAACATTACTGTTCATGGCAGAAAAGTCTCGAGATAATCTCTTGGACACTCCCTTAGACAATGCAGATCTGATTTTATTTACCGATGGTTCCTCTTTTATGAGGGACGGCATACGTTACACTGGAGCTGCGGTAGTCTCAGAATTTGCCAGTGAATGGTCAGCTTCACTACCTTCTAACATTAGCGCTCAAGGAGCAGAACTCATAGCTCTAAAACAAGCTTGTATAATTGCCAAGGATAGAAAGGCAACAATTTATACGGATTCTACATATGCTTTTGGCATTTGTCACTCAGTCGGGATGCTATGCCTCCAGAGAGGATTTTTAACCTCAGCTGGAAAATCCATAGCTAATGCAGAAATTATTAACGAAGTTCTTTCTGCTCTCAAACTGCCTAAAGCCCTAGCTGTAGTTCATTGCTCTGCCCATACAGGTGGCTCTGACCCTGTCTCTAGAGGAAATGACCGAGCAGATGCAGCTGCAAAACTAGCAGCCATAGAAGGACCTGGATTAATTTTAACATTAACAACCACTGATAATTTAAATTTATCACTTTCCTATAATGAAAAGGAAGTGGAAAAATGGAAACAAAAATTTAAAGCAAAACAGATTAATGGAGTATGGGTGTCATCTGAAGGAAAACCCCTGCTCCCTAGAAGTTTCTATAACCAAATTTGCCAATCTATTCATAAAAATGGTCATTTTGGCACCCAGGGCATCGTGGACTCTGTCAAGAGAGTATGGATAGCCCCTGGTATAACTACTATACCCTCTAAAGTATGTTCAGCCTGCCCTATCTGCCAGGCATATAACCAACATGCATATCGTGGAAAAGCCTTTGGGGGACGTCCTCTGGCTTACACACCTTTTGAACATCTACAGATAGATTTCATAACGATGCCAAAGGCTGGACATTATAAATTTTGTCTAGTAATTGTAGATCAACTAACCAGATGGCCAGAAGCATTTCCTACGACCCGAGCCACAGCAGACTTTGTTGCAAAGATACTTTTAAAAGAAATTATTCCTCGTTTTGGCCTGCCAGCACGTACTGGCTCCGATAGAGGGAGTCATTTTACCGATTCTGTCTTAAACCAAATATATTCTTGCTTGGGGATAACTCCAAAATTCCATGTTCCATATCACCCCCAGAGCTCAGGCCAAGTGGAGAGGATGAATAAAGAACTTAAGACTATGATTGGCAAATTATGCACTGAGACCCATTAAAAATGGCCTGAAATTCTCCCTCTGGCCCTATTTTATCTTAGAAGCAGGCCTAGAGGAGACTTACATATTTCACCATTTGAGATGCTTTTTGGACATCCGCCTATACAGGCTAAGCCTTTCTCCCCGGCTTATACATCGCTATTAGGGGGAGATATTACTATTGCTTCCTATATACAGGAGTTACAGCACAAACTACGTGAACTTCATGAATCTGGAGCTGCAGTACAAGCCGGACCATTAGACTTTTCTCTGCATGACCTGAACCCAGGAGATAAAGTTTATATCAAGAATTTCAAGCAAACTGGAGCAACTGAACCTTCATGGGAAGGACCATTCCAAATATTATTAACTACTCCAACATCTATAAAGATTGGAGAAAGAGACTCTTGGATTCACTGCTCACATGTGAAGAAAGCATCTTCTGCTGAGACTGATTGACTCTATCCTATCATATGAATTGTGACTCTATCTTATCATATGAATTGGAGATAATAATCCATAGACAAATGGATGCTGTTTTTTCAAGAATATGTTGAATTACTGATTTTTTTTCTTATTTTTCTTATTTCTTTTCTTTTCTTTTTTGATCAGAATATTTGATTTTTTTCTCCTTTTTTGTACTGAAGGTACACATAATTAATATTAATATTATTTTTCCCTGCAGTAATACAAGTTAATATATATACTCTTGCTATAATATCAATATATGCCTAAAAGCTTTAAACTATGGGAACCTGCCATTTATTGATAAAATATTATAGGACTGTGATTAATGTTTGTGTCTGATTCCAGGAAAAGGGATAAAAACAAGGAGCACAGACTAAACCTGAATAGTGCCAATAGAGCACACAAGAAATATTAAAGTGAGACTCGAGGTTGCGACGCTTAACTTATGTTTAAGTCGTAGGACTTCCTTGTATCTACACTGTTTTCGAAGTACTCAAACAAGTACAAAGCTTGACTATCATGCTGGCTCCCTATATCCCTAAGGAAAAAAAAAATCAGACAAGGGAATGACATTTCCCCATCAAAATAGAATTCTAATTCTTTTCTTCTTATATTATGGCAACTTCCTGTAGTCTTGGCTACAAATGGCTAAGTGAAATATTACTGCATTCTGTCCTACATACTTGTGGGATTGAAATTACTTTAAACTGGACCTATACAAGGCCTATTTTGAATTTTTCTTATGTTTTTGATTATTTTTCTATTCTTTTGATAATTGACACATACACCCCCATAACTGAACATTGCATTCTGAGCTAAACTTGATACTTTTTTAAATACTTACTTCAGGGGGGATTGTATTTTAATTTAAAATCTAAGAATTTTTTTTTTGAATTTTTTTGTTTGTTTGAGATTGTATTTTTATAAAAACCCAAGAATTTTGAATTTTGTTTAAGATTTTACTGTTATAAAAATCAAAGATTTTGATTCTGTTCGAGAAAAGATCTTCAAGAAAAAAGCTTGAAATGTTTATATCCAGAGAATGAACTGTTGCAGAAAGATGCCGAAAATCTACACTTCATCAAGAATATCAAGAATGAACTTTGGATGTGATTGATTGGACTGAACTTTTGATTGAACATTTATTGTAACTGTACACATTTATGCCAAAAGGGACTGCCCCTAATTTTGCTTTTTGTCAATGCGCCTAGCAAAACATTGGTTTTGCTTTCTTTTCTTTTCTATTTCCTCTCTCACTATTCTAATTTCTCTTAGAAAATTGAATATTGTGTATATCTTTAGTTAGAAGTGAATTTAGAACTACAAAATGATTATGTTAAATGATCAATGGGGAGACTAGTCTCCCAATGATCATCAGGGGGGATTGTAAACCTTAAAATTTCTTAGACTTATAAATGTTGGAAATTTCACTATTGGGAAATTTCATACTTGAAAAATTTCCTATTGATAGTGGGAACTCTATTGGAATGTGAACCCCATTGGCATGGGAGGTTCCTCCTCCTCCCTTCTTAAGATTACTTTAGGACAGAAACCTTTTGCTGAACAATGGAAAGGGCTTTGACCTATGCTTAAGCATAGAACAGGAATTTCTTTGAGTCATGATTGATTTTAGAATTGATACAATAGAGATACTTGGAATGACAGAACCAGGTCTTGGAAATTACAATCTCCACCCTACTCAGTCCTAACAGGATTTAGGAAGGGCTGCAGCATAGATCAAAATTTAATTATTCCAATTTCTAACCTACTCAGGGTAACAGGATTTAGGAAGGGCTGTAGCCAAGGATCAAGATTTAATTATTTGAGAATATGACCTTCAACAGACGTGTGCAAAGCCACAGACCTCTGGGCAGTCCTGGTTAAGCTAGAGCCACCATTGGCACAGGGAAGACATGGACAGTGATTGGTAGATGTGAGAATGGAGGGGAGGGAACTTGGATGGTTTGCTTAAAGAGAGAGGGGTCTGAGGACTGAGGGGTGGTTGGTTGGAGAGTTTTGGCTCTGAGTGGTTGGAGAGGTGCTCTGAGAAGCTTGCTCTGAAGGAAGCTGGAGGTGGAGGCCCCTGAGACTGTTTCTCCATTTTGGTCACGTGAGTAATAGGGACTGATCTCCTTTCTTTGCCCCAGCTATCTAAGGGCTTGGGCCTTTTGGCCCAGCCTAAACAGAAGGGGTATTTAAGCCCTATTCCCTTCTCTCCCCTTTCTCTCTCCCTCTCTCTCTCTATCTCTAATACCTTTCTTCATCCTGTTTGTAATTAAACTCCATAAAAGGTTGACTGCTGGCTGACTTGAGTTTTCATTTAGGAATTACATAGCTGAATTCCTTGGCGACCTTAAATTAATATATATCAGTCTTTTAAAGTGATTTCCTTGTCACAACATTGAAACTATTGAGTAGCAGTTACATCTGCCAGAAAGGTAAGGTGCTGTTTCCTTTCTGCATCATTGACCTTTGGTACTTCTTTGTTTTTTGAAAGCATAAAAGCTGTAATCTGTGGAAGTAAGTCATAGAAATGTCTCAAAACTCTCCCTTGACTCAGCCAATGGACTTCTGTGTGGTACAGAACATCTTCATAGGCAACATTTAGCTCAGACAGAAATTCCTGAAATTGTCTGTGGTTTAGTGCATTAGTTCTAATGAAGTTAACACAAGATATCACAATTTTCATAACAGAGTCCTACTCCAGTGATTTACTACATAGCAGTGCTTGTTGGTGGATGAGGCAGTGTATGACTATTGGATGAGAATGGTTACGTTTGTCCATCTCTTGGTAAATGCGAGCAATTACTCCTTTCTTAAACCCCACCATGCTAGGAGTACCATCAGTTGTCACACTGGCTAGTTTAGCCCAGTCCAGCTCCAAATCGTTCACAATTTGGGAAACCTTTTCATAGATATCCTCTCCTGTAGTTGTTCCTTTGATGCTTTGCAGTGCAGCAATCTCTTCTGTGACTTTGTCAGAGAATTGTTTTATAAAAAGCTCTTCACAGTTTGTTGTTTCTCTTCTAATTTTGATTGCACTGTGTACAAAAACTTTTAATTTAATATAGTCAAAATTATTCATTTCACATCTTATAATGCTTTCTATCTCTTGTTTGGTCATATTCTTCCCTTCTCTATAGATCAGCCAGGTAAGCTCTTCTATGTTCCCCTAAGTTAGTTATGGTATCAGTCTTTATATCTAAATCATATGCCTGTTTTGACCTTATCTTGGTATAGGGTGTGAGATTTTGATCTCTACTTACTTTCTGCCATATTATTTTCTGATTTTCCAAGCAGTTTTTGTTAAACAGTGATTTCTCATTCCAAAAGCTGGGGTCTTTGTGTTTATCAAACACTAGACTTCTAAGATCATTTCTCCCATTTTATTGTGTATTGTGAATGAGTACATTGAAGAAAACCTGCAGAAGCAATGGATGGACGTTTGTAGAGCTGTCAATCAATGAGCATTCCGAAGAAGAATGTGACCAGGAGGAGACTGTTAAAAGAAATACCCAAACTGCTTGAAATCTTTGTCCTGACACATGAAGGAGGAAGGACTGAGAAGATCCTTTCTTTACTGATTTTCTTTCTGTTGTATCAAGAAGTGACTCTAAGATCCTCAAACCTGTTAGCCACATCCCTCATCCAAGACTATAATATTATTTCTCAATTTAGGATTCTTTAAGATCAGGAAAACCCTAAACCCTCTCTCCTATTCAATTTCCTTTTCCTTCCCCTTCCTTAAATAAACTCCTTGTTCCAACAACTTAAAGAGTGCATTTTATATCAGATATATCAGGCAACTGACTCAAAACTGAATTCCATTTGTCATCAACTGAAGAGACTAACTGAAGTGAGAGGGAGAAGGGAGGAAGGAGGCAGATCTGATTCCTCATTACCTCATTGGTCTATAGGTTTTGCCCAGCAATCTTACAGTACCATAATCCATAAAGAAACAACCAGCATTAATACAGTATCTATTCTATTCCATTGTTCTACCATTCTTTTTTTTATCCAATACCAGAATGTTTAATGATTATCATTTTATAATATACAGTCATCTCTTGCTATATTATGCTTCACATATTTCAGCTTCACTGTATCTCAGGTTTAAAAAAAAAATATGTACCTAATTCTGTATCACAGAATTTTTGCTATATTGCAGGATTTTGCAGATAAATACTGTACTGTGAACAATGGAAATGCAGTATACCACTACCTCTTGCACAAGTTTGTCAATGTGAGATTATACATGGCACACTTTTGGCTGATGGAACGAAAGGTGACCAACCACAGCACTGTGTTCTGTATCCTAGGCGCTGATTGGCTCAATCTTTATAAAAGTGTGGGAAAGGTTAATAAGTGTATAGAAAACGTTTGTAGAAAAGTGGGGTTTATAAATACTTAAAATATAGTTAATAATAAAAATAAATATAATGCCAGTACCTTGTGGATTTTCATCTGTCACGAGGTTCTCTGAAACATAACTACCATGATAGGAGAGGGATCACTCTAGTTTGAGATCTGGTACTACTAGGCCACCTTCCTTCACATTTTTTTTCATTAATTTTCTTTATATTCTTGACCTTTTGTTCTTCCAGAAGAATTTTGTTATTATTTTTCCTAGTTCTAGAAAATAATTATTTAGTAGTTTGGGTTGGCACTGAATAAGTAAATTAATTTCTGTAGAATTGTCATTTTTATTATATTAGCTCAACCTACCAATGAGCAATTAATATTTTGCCAGTGGCTTAGATCTGACTTTATTTTTGGGAAAAGTATTTTGTAATTATGTTCATACAATTCTCAGGTTTATCTTGACAAGTAGATTCCCAGATATTTTATATAGGCTAGAATTACTTGAAATGGAATTTCTCTATCTTTTGCTGCTGAACTTTGTTTTTCATACATAGAAATGCTGATGATTTATGTGGATTTATTTTGTATCCTGAAATTTTTCTAAAGTTATTAATTATTTCAACTTGTCTTTTAACCAATTCATTAGGATTCTCTAAATATACCATCATATCATTTGTAGAGTGATAATTTAGTTTCCTCATTGTCTATTTTAATTCCTTCAATTTCTTTTTCTTATTGCTAAAGCTAGCATTTCTCTAATTTCTAACACAATATTAAAAAATAGTGGTTATAAATGGGCATCTTTGCTTCACTCCTGATTTTATTGGAAAGTCTTCTAATTTATTCCAATTGCAGATGATAGTATAAGATTAAAATTTTATATTCAATACTCCAAGTATTATTTTTATAAGATGTATTAATAATAATTTGAAGTAGAGGAAAGTGATAGCCTTAATAAAGAGTTTCCCAGCCATGCTCAGGGTAGAAGGGAGAGAGGCCAGAGTTACACACAATTTTATCAACACAATGTAAACACATAATATAGGGATGAAGGGAAAAGTATTCTGGGAGATGAAGTCCAAGGGTACAAAATTCTATTTACACATTACTCCCTGTGATCCTTTTGGGAGACTAATCTCCCCAGTGGATAATTTAAACATGACAAATTTAAAACTAAAGATTGTAACTAAAGGTATATACAATATTGCAGTTTCTGAAGAGAAATTACAATAATATGGGGATAAAAGGGAAACAAGAGAAAAAGAACAAAAACCAATGACTGCTATATTTATGAAAAACCTATTAGGGGACAGACCCCTTTGGCATAAATATACATTCAAAACAAATGCATTCAACCCCCCACAATTCAATTCACCACATCCCCAAGTTCACTCTGGATCTTTTGATACAGCATGTGATTTCTGAAAAGCATCTTCATGGCACCGTTTCTAAACAGTTCACCTTCTGGATTCTGGGAGGTAGCAAATTTCTTATCCTAAAATTACTCTCAAAAGAATTAAATTTTGCATTATTGGATAATAATACAATTCCCTCTCAGGAAGGTGTTAATAAACACATGGATCACTCAAGGATGCATGGCTGAGTTATGAAGTATATGAATCAATTGTCAGAAGAAAATAAAAAACATAAAAATCCAAATAAAAGAGAAAAAATCACATCTGTTTGAAATATAAAATACCAAAGTCTAATATGTAACAATTCTAAGTAAGAAAAACAAACCTATAACAGGTCCTTGAATCAGGGCCCGATTAAAGTAATTTATGTCCCATATGCCTATAGTAGCAATTATGCACTTACCCAATCAGCAGCCAGGACTACAGAAAATTTGCCACACTATGAAAGAAAGAA
The DNA here is from genome assembly GCF_027887165.1 of Monodelphis domestica. NCBI lineage: Eukaryota > Metazoa > Chordata > Mammalia > Didelphimorphia > Didelphidae > Monodelphis > Monodelphis domestica. Next base: position 352,581,306 of record NC_077227.1, read on the forward strand.
AAGAGACTAGATTTTAGCAGAAAATTGGGAAATAGGATTCCCTGGTCTGATTTTACTTTTCTCTCAGGAATAAGGGAGCCAAGATGGCAGCCAAAGTAAGGTGCTTGATAGAAGTGTGGGACAAGGAAGACCTGTGTCTGACATATTTCAAACAGCCACAACCTCAAACCCCAAACACCAAACACGTTCAAGTCCTCTTGTCTTGGTGCAGTACCTCATCAATTTCACTGAGATTGGTTGGGCTCTTTGACCATGTGCTCAACTGGCACTATGCAGATTCTATATGCTCCCTTGGCACTATGCATTGGCTCTTTTTGTGTTCCCTTCTCCTGGAATCAGACACAATCAGTAAGCAAAGTCTCATAATTTTTTTTCTTTATCTTTTATTTTATTTATTTCATTAAATATTTCCCAAATACATGTAAAAAATTTTTAACATTCATTTTTTCTTTTTTTTCTTTCTTTTTTAAAAATTTTAAACATTATTTTATTTAGTCATTTCCAAACATTATTCACTGGAAACAAAGATCATTTTCTTTTCCTCCCCATTATTTCCCTGGATATCCTTGATCTTTTGTTCTTCCAAATGAACTTTGTTATGGTTTTTTCTAAATCATTAAAAAATTTTTTGGAAGTTCCATGGGTATGGCACTAAATAGATAGATGAGTTTGGGTAGGATGGTCATTTTTATTATATTGGCTCATCCTACCCATGAGCAGTTAATGTTTTTCCAATTTTTCAAGTCTAGTTTTAGTTGTGTGGAGAGTGTTTTGTAGATGTGTTCATATAGTTCCTGTGTTTGTCTCAGGAGATAGATTCCTAAGTATTTTATTTTGTCTAAGGTAATTTTGATTGGGATTTCTCTTTCTAGTTCTTGCTGTTGATCTGTGTTGGAATTACATAGAAATGCTGATGACTTATGTGGGTTTATTTTGTATCCTGCAACTTTGCTAAAGTTGTTGATTATTTCAATTAGCTTTTTGGTTGAATCTCTAGGATTCTTTAAGTAGACCATCATGTCATCTGCAAAGAGCGATAATTTGGTCTCCTCCTTGCCTATTTTAATGCCTTCAATTTCTTTTTCTTCTCTAATTGCTACTGCTAGTGTTTCTAATACAATGTCAAGTCTCATAATTTTTGAACAATTGATGGCACCATTTCTATAATATAAAGCTTTGGTTATGCATTGACATTAGGGCTAATACACATTTTAAACTTACTCTTGTGCAAAATAAAAAAAAACAACTTAATATTGGTAACATGTGCTTTGAGTACAAAAAATGAGAGATAAAATAAAACTCAAATACTATATTGCATATGAAAGGGAAAAGACAATAATAAAAAATGTTTTAAAAATAAAAAAATATAGCTTACAATCAGTGGCACACTGTGTCAGCTAAGGAGAAGTAGAATACAAAGGTTTCTCACCCCAAAATGAGATCCATTTCCTTTTTAACTTGGCTATGATCCACAGTGTGAGTGCCAATGATTTTCAAAGTAAGAGCTTTATAAAACAGTAGTACAGTAGGTAATGCACATTCAAAGAAGTTCCAAAATTCCCCCAAATCATAAAAGCTCAGTTAATGACAATAGTAAATAAACCCACTATCATATAGGATTCTCATGAATCTATAGCCACTTGCTGTGTGACATTTAAAAAACCTATGAACTCATGGATACTTGTCACAAGTTCTAAGATGTAGCAAATCTTTCAACCTTGGCAAAGATCTTTTTAACAATGTTTATTACTGCCATCATTCCAAAATTTGGCAGAGAAGCCAGAAAAAAAACAAAACACAAACCTCTGTACTGCTGATGAAAACCTTTTGGGTCTAAAATGTTACCAAAAATTTAGATCATTCTGGTGGAAGGATAGAGTAAGCTGAAGAGTTACAAATATCTAAAGAAAAACACACCAAAACAACCTGTTCAGAAGCTACTAGGGGAGGAGGAGTCAAGATGGCGGCTTAGTAGCAGCAAAAGTTCAGACCTCTGAAAATCCTTCCTTGCCAATCACAAACTGAATGCTCCTAGGGTGCTGAAATTCAAACTTAACAACAGGACAGAGGAGGGGAACCCTTCTTCTGGACTCAAATCAAAAGGTACGCCCCCCCCCCAAAAGCCTGAATCCGAGAACACTTGGGTCTAAGGGGAAGGCAGAAGGAAGGTCCCAGGACCCCTCCCCCCCAACCCAGAGCGCTGAGCCCCCAGCAGCAGCTGGAACCTCTGGGCGGGCAAAGGTGCTGGCTTGGAGGGTCTACCTTGTGAGCAGCAAGGCGCCGGGCTCAGAGTGTCTAGCTCTGGCAGCAGGGAGGAAGCCAGGGAGAGACTGGGGAGCCAGGAGCCCCATGGCTGGGTCTTTCCATCTGGCTCCAGTCTCCCTGGAGGTTTTTGCCTTGGGGAATATCCAGACCAACCCAGTTGAACCTAATCTCATCAGGACTCCTCAGAGCCCAGGGAGGCCAGGACCTCTCCCCCCCTAAAATGCAGGGCCTCCCACAAGAACAGGATATATATATATATATGTATGTATGTATGTATAAATATATACATATATAACTAGAGCTTAAAAATAGGTTAATATTAAAAGAAATGGGAAAAGAAACAAACGGGGGTAAATTTATATGTCACAAAAAAGCTCATGGTGGGAGAGGGGAGAACATCAATACATTGGAAGGGTAAAGAGGTTGGAGACAGGAAATACTCAACTTTTATGTGCTTTCAAATTGACTCAAAGAGGGAAAAACAATCCAATCCATTGGGGGCAGAGAATAGATTTGCACCCTACAGGGGAGTAGAAGGATAACAAATGGACTGGTGGAAAGGGAAGCAGTACAAGGGAGGGAGGGAGTGGGGGGTTAATTTTAGAAAGACTATAGGAAAAATAAGGGGGGAAATAAGAAGGGAGGGGGTAGAAAAGGAAGTAAAATAAGGGTGGGAACTAGGGGGACTGATTAAAAACAAACATTGGTGTAGAAGGAAATAGTGAAAGAAAAGGCAGGAACAGGAGTAGAAATCAAAATGCTGGGTAATACACAGCTAGTAATCATAGCTCTGAATGTGAATGGAATGAACTCACCCATAAAATGCAAGCGAATAACAGAGTGGATTAGAATCCAAAATCGTACTATAAAGCAATGGTCATCAAAACAATTTGGTACTGGCTAAGAGACAGAAAGGAGGATCAGTGGAATAGACTTGGCATAAATGACTTCAGCAAGACAGTCTATGACAAACCCAAAGACTTTTGAGACAAAAATCCACTATTTGATAAAAACTACTGGGAAAATTAGAAGACAGTGTGGGAGAGATTAGGTTTGGATCAACATCTCACACCCTACACCAAGATAAATTCAGAATGGGTGAATGACTTGAACATAAAGAAGGAAAGTATAAGTAAATTAGGCTAACACAAAATAGTATACATGTCAGACCTTTGGGAAGGAAAGATTTTAAAACCAAGCAAGACTAAGAAAGTCACAAAATGTAAAATAAATAATTTTGACTACATCAAATTAAAAAGTTTTTGTGCAAACTAAACCAATGTAACTAAAATCAGAAGGGAAGCAACAAATTGGGAAACAATCTTCATAAAAACCTCTGACAAAGGTTTAATTACTCAAATTTACAAAGAGCTAAATCAATTGTAGAAAGAATCAAACCATTCTCCAATTGATAAATGGGCAAGGGACATGAATAGCCAGTTTTCAGATAAAGAAATCAAAACTATTAATAAGCACATGAAAAAGTGTTCTAAATCTCTTATAATCAGAGAGATGCAAATCAAAACAACCCTGAGGTATCACTTCACACCTAACAGATTGGCTAACATGACAGCAAAGGAAAATAATGAATGCTGGAGGGGATGTGGCAAAGTTGGGACATTAATTCATTGCTGGTAGAGTTGTGAATTGATCCAACCATTCTGGAGGGCAATTTGGAACTATGCCCAAAGGGGAATAAAAGACGATCCAGCCATAGCATTGCTGGGTTTGTACCCCAAAGAGATAATAAGGAAAAAGACTTGTACAAGAATATTCATAGCTGCACTCTTTGTGGTGGCCAAAAATTGGAAAATGAGGGGATGCCCTTCAATTGGGGAATGGCTGAACAAATTGCGGTATATGTTGGTGATGGAATACTATTGTGCTCAAAGGAATAATAAAGTGGAGGAATTCCATGGGGACTGGAACAACCTCCAGGAATTGATGCAGAGTGAGAGGAGCAGAACCAGGAAAAAATTGTATACAGAGACTGATACACGGTGGTACAATCGAATGTAATGGAACTTCTCCATTAGTGTCAATGCAATGTCCCTGAACAATCTGCAGGGATGTAGGAGAAAAAACACTATCCACCAGCAGAGGACAAACTGTGGGAGTAAAAACACCGATGAAAAGCAACTGCTTGACTACAGGGGTTGAAGGTACATGACTGAGGAGAGACTCTAAATGAACACCCTAATGCAAATACCAACAACATGGAAATGGGTTCAAATCAAAGACACATATGATACCCAGTGAAATTGCGCGTCGGCTATGGGAGAGGTGGGGGGGGAGGAGGAAAAGAAAATGATCTTTGTTTCCAATGAATAATGTTTGGAAATGACCAAATAAAATAATGTTCAAAAATAAATTAAAAAAAAATTAAAAAAAAAAAAGCTACTAGGCTTCCTACGACATTATTTTCCCACCTCCATGATGAAATTATAACCCGTTTTTAGGTAACTAAGCCTCTTTGGGAAACCTCCTTCCCTCTGTTATGAGACTGTAACAGCGTAAAAGGAATGTCTCCAATATGTTCCATCCATTTCAATGTACAGCTGAGGAGAAAAACAGTGAAAATCACTTCAGATGCCTCATCCATTGCAGAAATGGGGCAATACAACAGTGCCATGACACTCCAGGCTCAAAATAGGCCCTTACCTCTTGTTACAAATAACTCAAGAGACATGAAAAATGATCAGAGATATTGATGCTACTAGATATCTAAAAATCATGTCTGAAGACCCCTTAAAATCAATTTGAGATATTTAGCTCATTAAATTCTCCTAAGGTTGTATACAGGTTGTATCCAATTTGATGGAGTACATCCATCATAGATGTGACAATTAACTAATGCACAAAGGAACAAAAGGCTGTTAAGGCAACACATGACCTTGATGGAACTGGTGACAAACCCAGTTATCCATAAGGGCTTATGGTTTTGCCAGGGAAAGGGTTTGTGCAAATTGAGTATGGGCTTTACAATAATATGTTCTTTAGTACAGTCATAGGGGAAAGGTACAAATAAAGACAATGTAACAGCATATAGAGCTAATAGCCAAAACACAGTAACTTAAAATGATTCAATGTAACAGAATAGTATATATCAGATTAAGATGTGAATTTAGTAAGGTAAAATTAAACCTTAAAACAAACTCAGCCAAAGACAATAAGCATGGCAGGATATAGGCATAGAATTCAAGAGTCCATTTTCACCAGCTTCTTAAGATATCCTAACATGTGTGGTGAAAAGAGGGGCAGGCTCACAGCAGGAGGTATGGTCACAGCAAGTGGAGGCTGCAGGCTGGACTATGGGCAGACGACGGAGCAGAAGTAGTGGGAGGCAGTAGAGAGGAACATTGGCTCAAGCAGATGGGTGTGAAAAATGGCTTATCCCTTCTTGGCCAAGAGGCCCATGGCTAACTCACTCAAATGAAAGCATGCAGGTGCCCAGGGTGGCTGGCAAGAAACAGGGAAAAAACAACAGTAGAAGCGGGGCACCAGAAACAGCAGTAGAGAAACATAGCTTTGCAAAATTTGTCTACTCCCTATTCTTTACTCAAAAGTCTATCTTTAAAAAATGGAGAATTCTTTTTCCAACTTCACTGGTCGCCATAAGATTAAAATTAATATACAATAGCTCCAAATATTATATTTCATAAGATTAATAATGACTTGAAGTAGAGGAAAATAGATAAAGCCTGAGTAAGAGCAAGTTTTACCTGAACCACACAGGGCAGGAGAGCAGAGCAAGGAGGAGAACTCGGGAAGAAGAGTCCACCCAAGAGGGCTGAGTTCAAACTTATTTACAAATGTGGGCACACAATGTGGTGGAAAACCTTGGGGTACAGGTATGGGCAGTTGGTATTTGGAGGCATTCCTCAAATACCTGCCCATAGACATCTGAGCCAGAAAGGCAGACAGTCTGCCTTTGGCAAAAATTCTAACAAACAAAACACTAACCCTTTTCTCCAAAGTCTTTAAGTCTTTCAAATCTGGTGGGTCCTGTTGTAATGCCTTCAGCCTCCTCTCTCCTGCAACTTCTCTGTCCTCCTTCAGAATTCTCCTTTTGTACAAGACTACTTCATTGCTGCAAGAGAAAAATAAGAGAAATCCATAAATACATTCTTTAAATAGGACTTTATCAACTCCCAATATACTTAACTATAAAGATTATCTACACTGCTAATCTTAATCTGCAATCCCATATTATTAATTCTATTAATGTCTATTATACACCAATTATAAAATTATTTAGGCTACTTTTTAATCAGAAAGATTGACTTACTCTACCAAAATAATCCTATAAAAAGCAATCCTGAGGGCAACTGGGTCGCTCAGTGGATTGAGCCAGGCCTACAAAGGGGAGGTCCTGGGTTCAAATCTAGTCTCACACATTTCCCAGATTTGTGACCCTGGGCAAGTCACTTAACCCCTATTGCCTAGCCCTTACCACTCTTCTGCCTTGGAGCCAATACACAGTATGGATCCCAAGATGGAAAGTAAGGGTTTAAAAATAAATTAATAAAATAAAAAGAAACCCTACAAACTATAGAAATATAAAAGCCAAAAATAAAATCCACATCACAGTTTATTCAGGGCTTGTAAATCTAAAAATGTCCCTTTCTCCTGTTCCGTGGCCAAAATTAAAATATTGTCTAGTACTAAGTAAAATTCTAACTAGATATTCTATCACTCAAAAATCCAAAACCACATTAAAATTACTGCATGGCAATTTCAGCCTTGAAACTATTTTTAAAGGCAAATTTAAAATGTCTCAAAATTAAAATTAACACCAAAAATTCTCAAAATTAAAAATGCTTCTACCTTTCCCTAATTTTAAAACCTCTCATACACCCCCCCTTTGGGGAGGTTGAGATACTAGGATTTTAAAAACTTTTCATTTACTTTTAACTACTTATTTAACAATTATAACTATGCTTAAATGGCTCAGACCTTTTTTTTTCACTCCTCTTTACCATTACTTTAATCCCTTTAACTCTAGTAAGAAATAATGTTGCAACTGAGTCCCAGCCAAAGCAAAAACCTGTAGATAAATGATTGTGAAAAATAACTCTTTTGTTGTGGCAGTATTACAGATCTCCTGATTTAGTAAATTAGTTTTGTTTTGAGCACACTTTTCAATTTCCTGAGTATCTATTCATTGTCCCTAGTCACAAAGGTTTCCTTCTTATCTCATTGTTTCCTGCCTTGGGGCTTCAAAATATTTAAACTTTACTGGCACTGGGGAGTAATTCAGTGTTCTGTCTGAACCCTGCATATTAAAAATGCTACTTAGAATCTAGTATTTATACATAAGGCTTCCCCCACTTTTTGGTACTGATGGTTGCCAGGTTTTCCTAATGACCTGGGATCTCTTCTTGGGAAAAGTTCTGATACAATAGGGGAGACTACCTAAAACAGAGGGTCCTTAGTATATGCTTAGTCTCACCCAACTAGGATAGTCATTCCCCAGAGGGTCTTCCACTCAGTCTGAAAGGGCTAGCTTGGGATTCCCTTCAGGGTAGATTCCCATGTGAACAGGAAACAAGTACAAACTTTGGGGTCTCCAATCTACAAACCAGTTCTGAAAATTGGGCTTCATCAGATCCCACTAGGCCACAAGTTTGGGATTCCTAGATTCCATGTTGGCAACTGAAAATTTACTATAACAGGAGAAAAGTGGGAAGTAAATTAAAAAGGAGAAAAGCTCCCATAATTTGTAATATTAATACCAAACATAAGTTGGTAATGATCAGCAGCCACCTGTAGAACTTGACAAACCTTGCTGAGCCATTTCTCAGCCCTTCCATTTGTCAACATGGAATCTAGAAACCCCAAACCTGTAGCCTAGTAAGATCTGATGAACCCCAAGTTTTAGGACTATTTTGTAAATTGGTAAGCTTGTACTAGTTCCTAGTTCCAGTGAGAATCCACCAGGCAAAGAATCTCAGCCTAGCAATTTCAAACTGAATAATGGACCCTGGGGTAAAAGAGAATCCTAGTTAGGTGGGACTAAGCATATGCTAAATACCCTTTTTGTCTTAGGTAGTCTTCACTTTTGTATCATAGGCTCTTTCCCAAGAAGACCCACAACTGGGAAGGGACCACCCTTTTAGTATCCAATTCTTGGGGATTTCCCAGGTGGGGAATTCCTTTCTCTACTAGTGGTCATATGCCAATGATCAGAAAAATAATGCTCACAAAATAAATGCCAAATCGGATTAGTTCTCTCCTTTTAAAAAGGAAAAATTAGGAAACAATCAGAGTTCTCTGGTCTACCAAAACAAAAACAAATCTGGCCTCAGACACTTCCCAGCTGTGTGTGTGACCCTGAGCATGACTTAACCCCCCATTGCCTAGTCCTTACCAGTCTTCTGCCTCAGAACCAATACACAGAATTGATTCTAAGAAGGAAGGTAAGGGTTTAAAAAAACAAACTTATCTATTGTAATGGTTGCACTCTGGAAATTTACCTTAAAAACTCTTAAGAATCAGGCTATAGTTCATGGTCCTTTACCTTTTTTTTTTAATCCACACAAATTTTGCTCCAAACACAAAACTTAGGGTTACTAAGGAAAAGCTTAAAAAATTACCTTTAAATAAGAATACCTATCCAATTCTCTTCCCATTATCTTTTTACTCTAATTTGCTTTTGGCTCCAAAATTGCCTTTCTTTCAGTTTTGCCTTAAACCCTTTTTGCCCTAAGGCTAAAGACGCTCCAGGAGAGGAAATTTGTAGGTTAGTTTTTAAAGTGTTCAGGGCTTCCTTACCATTTAAAGCAAAGCCTTTCCCCAGTAAGATCTAGTCTTTTTACAACAATGCAATGACCAAAAATGAACTTTCTTTACTCCTGAACACACACATTAATCAGAAAAACCTTGCTCTTTGGAAACTAATAGCAGCTTGACAAAATGTGAAATCACAGCACTCAAATAACAAAGTAAATACCTAGAATAAAATGCATCTCATTGCCAACTGCACTTGATATGCAATATTTCACACATTAACCATACCAAAACGGGGAAGAAAAGATTAGAATTGAAGGTTATGAATGTCTGGACCTCCTTTTGCTGCCTGCCTCGCCTCTAGCTTTGGGGAGGAATTAACTGCTAACGCAACTTTCAGACATTATTTCCTAACATTTAAATCATGAGCATTTGAAATTAGTAGCGAAGCCTCCACTTAAGGAATCCATTAGACATACACTATAAGCAAAACCCCACCGAAATTGAGAAGAAATCCAGAACTTAAGTCCTTAAGCTTCTAAGAAGGTCTTTCACAAAGAATGTACAACCATTCAAACCTTAAACAGTAGCATTTCAATTCATTAAGAAACTTTCTCTATTTTAATCGACTTAAAGCAGTTACCCAGAACTTCAAGCGAGCACTCAGGCTCTCACACTCCAGCTCAGCTTCCCATTCAAAGCTTTCAGCCAACCATTCATACATCTGAACTACTCTCCTTGCCCTTAGTCTAGCATAGACACTGCTCCACTCACATAGGCATGCACGAACACACGCACACCCAAAAACCTAGCCAAGCTCAGAGCTTGTAGTCAAGTTGAACTAGACTCCATTTGTCAAATTTACCTTGCAGCCAGATTCTGCCACTGACTGCAATCTTATCTAAACCTTGTCAAGGTGGAAATCTAGAGATCCCCAGTTTATTCAGTTGGGAGGTAGAAAGCCCAGGTTTTGACCTTGTCACTGGAGAGGTTCCCCCTGAGGGAAGGTCCCTCTTCACCAGACAATAGACATCTACTTTAGCTTTGATGCAATAGGTAGCATGTCAGTCTCACAAGCTGAAGGTCCTGAGTTTGATCCTCAGTAAGGAGGGTGTGATATACTGGGAGAGGCTTCTGGAGACAAAAGAGCTACTTGGCTTCAGATGAGATCTGTCTCCCACCTCTCTCAGGGGGAAACCTTTCCTGTGACAAGGTCAAAACCTGGGGTTTCTACCCTCAAACTAAATAAACTGGGGATTTCTAGATTTCCACGTTGACAACCTTTACCTACATCAGACCCAAACTTTGAAAAAGTGGTTCCTTGGGCTGCCAACTGTCCCCACCTCCTCCTGGGAACCATAGACATGCTGTTCCCCATTCCAGCAGCTCCGGAGTAGCTGGATTCTGTGGACCACTGCTTAATGCCCCCTTAATTAAAGAGTGGGTCACTCCCAAATAGACGAGACCGAGTACTTTTTCTGAGAGCCATTTACCTGGCCCCTCTGCTAACTGGACTCTTGACTCAACCCCAAACGGGTAGTGTGGGTACCTCACATCTGGGGTCCTTGTTAGTTAGAGGGTTGCTCAAACAACTGGGACTTTGGAATCTTACTGGGGAACCTCAATTTGTTGACTTGGAAAAAACACACAACTAATAAATAGTCAGAAAAACCATTCTTTAATCAAGGGAAAGGGGTTCAGTGTAATAGTAGGCCTCCACACAGAGATGCACACTAATACCCACACAGAGTCCAAGGATTGAAATCTAGATGCTCTGAACACTGAACCCTGGGAGAGTCAAGCCTGCTAGATTGACAACTCCAAGGAACAAAAGAATTTGGGGAGCCTATATAGCATTTGGGGCAGGGAAAGATGATTGACATCACTATAGCTACAAAGGAAATGAGAGTGTTCAAACTATACAGACAAAATACAATCAAGCTTGGGAAAGGAATCCTAGCTAGAGGCTGGGGTGTAAGGGAAGGGGCTGCTTACCCTGTGCAGGTGTGGGTCTTCTTGGGAAAGGGTCTCTGATACAATATTCCCTGGTCTCTGACTCCTCCTTATTACCCCTACTTTCTTGTCTCCTTTTATGTGTTGTCTCCCCTTAATAGACTGTCAACATGGAATCTAGAAACCCCAAACTTGTGGCCTACTGGGATCTGGAAACCCCAGGTTTTGACCTAGTCACATGAGAGTTCCTCCCTGAGGGAAAAGTCCTACTTCACTGCCTCTTAGACTAACAATAGACTTTTAAGATTTGGCAGGGTAGGCGGCACTTCAAGCTGAAGGTCCCCAGTTCAATCCTTGAAAGGAGGGTATGATATACTGGAAGAGGCTTCTGGAGACTAGAAGAGTCACTAAACATCAGAGAAGAGGATGAGACTCTCCTAAGAATGCATAACTTTTGGAGAAAAATCAAAATATGACTAGATCTTGGAGAAAAAAAAATCCCAGAACTACTTGACCCCATTTCCTCTTCAAGCTATTGTCCTATTTCTTGCATTCCTTTATATCATTTACTTTTTCTAATTAGGTGTTAGCAGATACCCTCATTTCTTTTCTACAAGATTGTATGGAGAATTTTTTTATTAATGAAATTCCAGAAATAACAATAACATTTATAAAATTTAAAATTATTTATTTGTTACATTAAAATATCCAGGCAATCCAGATCAAATAGCTTACCATCTCCAAGAGGGGGGTGAGAGGGAGACAATTTGGATCTTATAATTTTGGGAAATGTATGTTGAAACTGATTATTAAATGTAATTGGGAAATAAAACACCTTTGAATAAAGAAAAAAACAAAACAGGTAACTCCTTTCCTCTCTCCTCTCCCTCTATTAAAGATATCATTTGACAAAAAGATATATGTACATATAAAACTGTCTTGCTTATTTCTATCAGTTCTTCTCCTGGAGGTGGACATACACAAGTCATTCTTAAAACAATATTTCTATTGCTGCATATCATGTCCTCTTGGTTCTGTTCATTTCACTCTTCATAACTTCATGGAAGTCCTTACATATGTTGGCTGGGAAAAAAAGCATAGAATTATTAAATAGTCAAAATCATTCTTTAATCAAGGGAAAAGGGGTTCAGTGCAATAGTAGGCCACACCACAGGACTGCACAGAGCTGGAGGATTAAACTCTGGTCACTCTGGATATTGACCCCTGGGAGTGCCACCATGCTAGATAACAACTCCACAAAACATGGGACTAAAAGCCAGGACTCTGAGATCAAAAGTCTCATGCCCTATCAACATAGAGAGTAGGGCTAATGCTTCACAATGGACACAAAAACGAAAGATCAAGCCCATGGCTGGGCCACCCAGGTAAAGGATTTTAGCCTAGGTGGAGAAACCATTGGGACAAAAGAGATACTTAACATCTGATCAGATTAGCTATTCACACTCAGACTATGGAGGTCTATTGTTAGCCAGAGACCAGTGAAGTAGGACTTTCCCTCAGGGAGGAACTCTCATGTGATAAGGAGGTTTCTACCTCCAAACTAAATAAACTGGAGATCACCAAATCCCTCCAAGCTGCAAGCACGGGGACCTCTAGATTCCACTTTGACATGTGTTTTTAGAAAATTAATTTGTTCATTTCTTATTGTACAGTAGTATTCCATCATGTCAATCATATGCTTGACTTGTTCAGTCATTCCCCAATTGATGACCATTCCTTCAATTTCTAGTTCTTTGCCACCCCAAAGAGAACTTCTATAAATATTTTAGAACATGTAAATTCTTTTCTTTTTTCTCTGATCAGTAGTGGTAGTCTCTTGGTGACCTAGAATGACGATTGTCTTTGTGCATTATCATCTATTGATGTACCCTCATGTGGCTTTGGAGTCCAAAGGCTGAGGCACAAATTTTATGACACATGGGGCATGGGACTCCAGTTGTTACGGGAGGTGCGGTTGTGGCCTGGTGTTGGCTGGGCAACCAAGCTTGCTGAGGATCACCCACAATGTGTCCCTGTTCACTGTGTCAGGTATATGCCTTTGTCAGGTATATGAAGACAATGTAGAGACTCAGGTTCTGCTCAAGGCATTTTTCCTGCATTTGCCTCACCTGCATTTGCCTCACCGTGAAGACCATGTCAATGGTGCTGCGATCTGGTCGGAAGCCACATTGTGATTCAGGCAGGTTCTGCTCTGAAACAGATGACAGGAGTCTGTTGAGTATAACACGGGCAAGGATCTTTCCAGCAGTGGAGAGTAGTGAGATGCCTCTGTATTTGTCACAGGCTGCTCGTGAGCCTTTGTTCTTGTATAGGGCTACGATGGAGGCATCTCTGAGTTCTGGGGGCATGTCTTCCTCTTCCCATATGCTGGTCAGCACTATGTGGAATGCCTGGAGCGCCTTTCCATTTAAGGCCTTGTACACCTCGGTTGGGATCCTGTCTTTACCGGGTGCCTTGCCTGCACTCATTTGTTTAATGGCTTTTTGGACTTCCTCTATTGAAGGAGGGACATCAAGTTGTTCAATGGTGCGGTTTTGGGGGATTGGGTCAAGGGAGCTTTGGTCGACTGAAGAGGGTCAGTTGAGAAGCTGACTGAAGTGTTCTTTCCACCTATTGCTGATGCCTTTTTTATCTTTTATGAGAGTGCCACCATCAGAGGATAGCAAGGGAGTGGTGGTGGGTTTTAATGGCCCATAGACAGTCTTGAGGGCACTGAAAAATTGTTTGTAGTTTTTCATATCAGCAAAGCGCTGGATTTCTTCTGCCTTTTTTTCCCACCATTGGTCTTGCATCTTCCTGATCTCACGCTGCACCATGGCTTAGAGAGACTTGAATCTGTCCTTTTTAGGAGCAGAGTTTGGGTTATTTTGCCACTTCATAAAGGCTTTGTTCTTTTTGCTCAATAGGTCTTCAATAGCAGTGTTGTTCTTGTCAAACCAGTCCTGGTGGTTGCGTTGTTTGGGGCCTAGGACGGCCTTTGATGTTTCCTTCACTGCATCTCTGAATTGGTTCCATTTCTCGGTTGAGCTTCCAGTGAGTGGTCCCTTGGCAGACAGCTTGTTGTCCAGGAAGGACTGAAATGTTTGCAAATAAGATGGATCTCTAAGATGACTCACGTTGTAAAATGCGGGAACTGTCTGGGCACGTTTTGGATGGCGAGGCTCAATGCACATTTGAAGAGTCGCTCTAACCAATTAGTGGTCTGTCCAGCATTCGGTTCCTCTCATGGCTCTGGTGATCTGTACATCCTGGATGTCTCACCAGCGTACAATGATGTAGTCAATGAGATGCCACTGTTTTGATTGTGGGTGCATCCATGTTGTTTTATATTTGTTTGCCATTCTGAACACAGTGTTCGTGATGGTGAGTTCGAACTCTGAGCATTTGCTGAGTAGCAGTAGGCCATTGTTATTCATTTTGCCCACGCCGTGTTTGCCGAGCACTCCTTTCCATCTTTCATGGTCCTGGCCAAAGCAGGCGTTGAAGTCTCCCAGTAGTATCAGCTTGTCATTTGTGGGTACTGAGTGCAGGATGGCACTCAGGTCAGAGTAGAACTGCTCGATGGTCTCCTCTGTGCTGGTCAGTGTTGGGGCATATGCACTGATGATTGTGGCATACCAATCTTTGCTGAGAGGTAAACAGATCTTCATGAGCCTCTCGCAGACGCCCACAGGCAAGTCTGGCAGCTGTTTGAGCAAACTGGTCTTGATAGCCAGGCCAACACTGTGGATTCTGTCTTCATTTGAGGCTCTACCTTTCCAGAAGAAGGTGTATCCAGTGGTAGGTTCACTGAGTGATCCCTCTTCTGGTAAGTGTGTTTCACTTAATGCTGCAATGTAGATGTTATATCGCGCCAGTTCTTTGCCAATTAGAGCTGTTCTTCTCTTGGATCTTGGGGTATTCTCTCTATCAAGTAATGTTCTGATGTTCCATGCCTCTAGTAGGAGTTTCTTTATATTATGTTTTCTTTGATTTTGACTGCTTAAAGGGATGACCTGCCAGCCGTGGTGTGCTGACCAGGTGTTTGTAAGGCAGGCAATGTTTGGGACACCTTTTCTAGTCCCCTCCCTTGATAAGGGTGAGCAGTGCTGTCCTAGAGAGGGCTGCTCAGTCGCCCAGGATGCTGCCAAACGTTCTTGCTGCCCACAGGGCTGAGCGACCACTGGTCCGTGGGCCACCTACGTGCAGGATCGTGACTACAACTGCCAGTGGTCACCTCCACCTGTTGCGTTGCCACTCCCCCATTGCCACAGGTCTTGAAGAGAATGGACAGGGTTAGGATAGATGAGTGTGCACAAAGATACATGTGCGTGAAGGAGATTTAAGTGGAAAAATCGATGCACAGAGACAGTCCCACTCTCTCAGCTTTGGAAGCCTGGGTCCAGTGGTACGAAAAGTCATTACACCTGGAGACTTCCTCAGCTGCATTGGATGGCCTGTTGTCTTTTGTGCTCCAACACGCCCTAAGCACTCCACAGTGCTTTGCTGCGTTGCCATCTCAGCTGTTGACCCTTCTTATTGGTTTCTTCCTCCTGTTCCACCGAAGCAGTCTTCACATGCTGGGTGAGCAAAGCCCTGGTTCACCAGAGGTCGATGACCTGATGGCTACTCTCACAAGGTTTGGCCAGCCTGTCGAAGCCGTTGCCCGGGGTGTGGCCTCTGTTGCATGCTAGCAGCTACTGGGAGCCACAAGTGAGAGCTGGGTGTCAGGTGGGGGTCAGAGGCTGGAGAGCTGCTCTAGGAGGGCACGAAAAGCCCTCCATACCAGAGATATTACCCCTCCCTGAACACCCCATACACCCCTTACACCCTCTGATCACTTTAGGAAATAAACCTAGTAGTGATATTGCTAGGTCAAAAGTAGTTCAATACAGGTTGGCCAACACAGTATTATAACTCTCTTTGTAATTAATATAACAAATAATTGTAGATTGCTTTCCAAAATGGTTGGATTAGTTCATAGTTGTACCAAGAGTATATTAGTGTCACCATTTTTCCCACGTCCCCTCCAACATTTGTCATTTTGCCCTTTTATCATTTTAGCCAATTTATAGGTGTGAGATATCTCAAGAGTTGTTTTTATTTGCATTGCAAAATTCATTCAATAAATAATTTTGAGCATTTTTTCATATAGTTATATATAGCTTCGATTTATTTATCCCCAAACTCTGTTCATATCTTTTGACCATTATAATATATATCTGACAGTTGCCATTTAAATGAGGCTTTAAAATCTATGAAATTCTATAGGGATAATAGCTATGGAGCAGGGAAAAGAGACCATTCCTGCTGGCTAAGTTAATAATCAATACCTGGAGAGTCATCACTATTTCAAGAATCTATGATTTCATCAGTGTGAGTACCCACTCTGGTGACAGAAATCATAACCTCTCTACAATTTAGTGGATAGTCCATGATAGTTCTGATCACTGAAAAATTAATTATCCTGTAGTCAACCTAGTAATGAGCTTCCCTGAATTTAGCTAAGTTGGTCTTTGGATAACAGACTTGTTCTGTAACTGGATCAGTACCTTTTTTGCATGTGTGGAATCTAGAATCCCCAAACTTGTGGCCTAGTGGGATCTGTTGAATCCCAGGTTTCAGCACTAGCTTGTAGGTTGGTTTTGTAAGGATAATTTTAGCATTGTGACTTAAAATCTAAATTAATTGGTCGCCAGGGAAAAGCCCAAATAAAAAATACCCAATTCCAATGGAAATTATGGTGATTATATTTAATATAGAGAGAAGGAATTAAGGAGAAGAGAGAGGGAGAGGAAAGAGTTAATTTAAACTGCTCCTGCTCAGGCTAAGCCAAGCAGGAGTTAAAAGCTTTGGCCAAAGGGGCCTCCCTGAGCCAGGAAGTCAGTTTTATCACTCACCACATGAAGGTCTCAAGGAAGCTGTCTGAGGGAGCTCCTCCAGGCTGCAGTTACAGGATCAAACTGGCGCCCAGGCTGCTCACAGGAAGTGATCATCAAGATCCACCTCTCCAGGGAAAGAGGGTGTTTTTTTCCCATTTGAATAAGTTTATTTAAGTCAATTTAGAAGATTATTCTTTATTTACAATAATCACATTATTTCCCTCCTTCCCCTCCACCTACTCTTCCTGCAGCCAACACCCAATTTTTATTGGGTATTACATGTGTCCTTGATCAGAACCTATTTCCATGTTGTTGTTTACACTAGGATGTTCATTTAGAGTCTACATCCCCAACAATATACCTTCAACCCATGGATTCAAGTAGTTGTTTTTCTTTGGTGTTTTTACTCCCAAAGTGTTTCCTTTGGATGTGGATAGTGGTTTATCTCATAGGTTCCTCCGAGTTGTTCAGGTTCATTGCATTGACACTAATAGAGAAGTCCATTATATTTGATTGTACCACCGTGTATCAGTTTCTGTGTACAATGTTTTCCTGGTTCTGCTCCTCTAACTCTGCATCAATTCCTGGAGGTTGTTCCAGTCCCCATGGAATTCCTCCACTTTATTATTCCTTTGAGCACAATAGTATTCCATCACCAACATATACCACAATTTGTTCAGCCATTCCCCAATTGAAGGGCATCCCCTCATTTTCCAATTTTTGGCCACCACAAAGAGAGCAGCTATGAATATTTTTGTACATGTCTTTATCTTTATTATCTCTTTGGGGTACAAACCCAGCAGTGCTATGGCTGGATCAAAGGGCAGACAGTCTTTTATCACCCTTTGGGCATAGTTCCAAATTGCCCTCCAGAATGGTTGGATCAATTCACAACTCTACCAGCAATGAATTAATGTCCCAACTTTGCCACATCCCCTCCAACATTTATTACTTTCCTTTGGTGTCATGTTAACCAATCTGCTCCTCAGAGTTGTTTTGATTCGCATTTCTCTGATTATAAGAGATTTAGAACACTTTTTCATGTGCTTATTAATAGTCTTGATTTCTTTAACTGAAAATTGCCTATTCATGTCCCTTGTCCATTTTTCAATTAGAGAATGGCTTGATTTTTTTGTACAACTGGTTTAGCTCTTTATAAATTTGAGTAAGTAGACCTTTGTCAGAGGTTTTTGTAATGAAGATTATTTCCCAATTTGTTAATTCCCTTCTAATTTTGGATGCATTAGTTTTGTTTGTACAAAACTTTTTAATTTGATGTAATCAAAATTATTGATTTTACATTTTGTGATTTTTTTCTAGCTCTTGCTTGGTTTTAAAGTCTTTCCTTTCCCAAAGATCTGACAAGTATACTATTCTGTGTTCGCCTAATTTGCTTATAGTTTCCTTCTTTATATTCAGGTCATTCTCCCATTCTGAGTTTATCTTGGTGTAGGGTATGAGATGTTGATCCAAACCTAATCTCTCCCATACTGTCTTCCAATTTTCCCATCAGTTTTTATAAAAAAGTGGGTTTTGGTCCCTAAAACTGGGATCTTTGAGTTTATCATAGACTGTCCTGCTGAAGTAATTTACTCCAAGTCTATTACACTGGTCCTCCTTTCTGTCTCTTAGCCAGTACCAAATTGTTTTGATAACCACTGCTTTATAGTATAGTTTGAGATCTGGGACTGCAAGTCCTCCTTCCTTTGCATTTTTTTTTTCATGATTTCCCTGGATATCCTTGATCTTTTGTTCTTCCAAATGAACTTTGTTATGTTTTTTTCTAATTCTGTAAATAAGTTTTTTGGTAGTTCAATGGGTATGGCACTGAATAGGTAGATTAATTTGGGTAGGATTGTCATTTTTATTATGTTAGCTCATCCCACTCATGAGCAATCAATGTTTTTCCAATTGTTTAGATCTAGTTTTAATTGTGTGGAGAGTGTTTTGCAGTTATGTTCATATAGTTCCTGTGTTTGTCTCAGCAGATAGATTCCTAAGTATTTTATATTGTCTAGGGTGATTTTAAATGGAATTTCTCTTTCTAATTCTTGCTCCTGAGATGGATTGGAGATATATAGAAATGCTGATGACTTATGCGGGTTTATTTTGTATCCTGCAACTTTGCTAAAGTTGTTGATTATTTTGACTAGCTTTTTGGTTGATTCTCTTGGATTCTATAGGTAGACCATCATATCATCTGCAAAGAGTGATAGCTTGGCCTCCTCATTGCCAATTTTAATACCTTCAATTTCTTTTCCTTCTCTAATTGCTACTGCTAGTGTTTCTAGTACAAAGTTAAATAATAGGGGTGATAATGGGCATCCTTGTTTCACTCCTGATCTTATTGGGAAGGTTACTAATTTATCCCCATTGCAGATGATGCTTGATGATGGTTTCAGATATATACTGTTTATTGTTTTTAGGAAAGGCCCTTCTATTCCTATACTTTCTAGTGTTTTCAATAGGAATGGGTGTTGTATTTTATCAAAGGCTTTTTCTGCATCTATTGAGATAATCATGTGATTTTTGCCAGTTTGCTTGTTAATATGGTCAATTATGTGAATAGTTTTCCTAATGTTGAATCATCCTTTCATTCCTGGTATAACCCTTGTAATGTCTTGCTGGAATCTTTTTGCTAGTATCCTATTTAAGATTTTTGCATCTATATTCATTAGGGAGATTGGTCTATAGTTTTCTTTCTCTGTTTTTGACCTGCCTGGTTTTGGGATCAGTACCATGTTTGTGTTGTAAAATGAATTTGGTAGAACTCCTTCTTGGCTTATTTTGTCAAATAGTGTGTATAATATTGGGATTAGTTGTTCTTTGAATGTTTGATAGAATTCATTTGTGAATCCATCTGGACCTGGGGATTTTTTCTTAGGGGGTTCATTGATGGTTTATTCAATTTCTTTTTCTGATATGGGGTTGTTTAGGTAATTTATTTCTTCCTCTGTTAGTCTAGGCAATTTATATTTTTGTAAGTATTCGTCCATTTCACCTAGATTGGCATATTTGTTGCTATATAATTGGGCATAGTATTTTTAATGATTGCCTTAATTTCCTCTTCATTAGAGGTGAGGTCTCCCTTTTCATCTTGGATACTGTCAATTTGTTTTTTTTCTTTCCTTTTTTTAATTAGACTGAGTAGTACTTTGTCTATTTTATTTGTTTTTCAAAAGTACCACCTTCTAGTCTTATTTATTAAATCAATAGTTCTTTGACTTTCAATTTTATTAATTTCTCCTTTGATTTTTAGGATCTCTAATTTAGTCTTCATCTGAGGATTTTTAATTTGTTTGCTTTTTAGTTTTTTAATTTGCATGCCCAATTCATTGACCTCTGCCCTTCTTAATTTGTTAATATATGAACTCAGGGATATAAATTTGCCCCTGATTACTGCTCTGGTTGCATCCCATAGGTTTTGAAAGGATGTCTCATCATTGTTGTTTTCTTCAATGAAGTTATTAATTGTTTCTTTGATTTGTTCTTTAACTAGCCGGTTTTGGAGAATTGTATTGTTTAATTTCCAATTAATTTTTTATTTACCTCTCCATGTACCCTTACTAATTATTATTTTCATTGCATTATGATCTGAGAAGGTTGCATTTATTATTTCTCCCCTTTTGCATTCATTTGAAATGTTTTTATGCCCTAATACATGGTCAATTTTTGTGAATGTACCATGTGCTGCTGAAAAGAAGGTATATTCCTT
Organism: Monodelphis domestica; assembly: GCF_027887165.1. Lineage (NCBI taxonomy): Eukaryota > Metazoa > Chordata > Mammalia > Didelphimorphia > Didelphidae > Monodelphis > Monodelphis domestica. Next base: position 352,601,850 of record NC_077227.1, read on the forward strand.
TTTGTCCCTATTTATTTTTCTCCACATGTGTCATGAGCAAAGTCCACCTTTTCCAGAGACTCCAAGGTATCCCGGCTGGTGGCGAATGATCAGTCAAAATAAATAACATAAAATAAATAACAAAAGGAAGACAGCTTAATCATTATGGCCATGGGACTGCTTTGCATCTCCAAGCTGCTCCGACATTCCCAGGCTTGGGATTTATTTTATATCCATATTCTTGGCATGCAGGTATACAAAATCAAAGAGAGATAATTGGAAAGGTGATACATTAACTTTTAACAAGTCACTTGATTAACATTCTATATTTTTGTATTGTGATTACAGACAGAATAAAGGTTGCACACAAGATAAATGATTTAATCACAGGTGGCTTACTAGGGAGTTTGAGTTATTGATTTGTGTAATTGAGTCACTGAGGCATATTGAAGCTTAGTGTACCTGTACTGTACCTGTACATATTGTATGGGCCTCTATGATTGATTTGTGTGCTGGCTTCATGAGAAAGTTTTGTGGTTGGCCTGTAGTGGCGGTTTCACTGGGAATTATGCACCTAAATAAAAGTTAACCCATGATAGTCTTTTGGGATTGGGTTTGAGGGTCTGATCTTTTGGTGATGTTTTGGAGAATTAGGGTACAGGTGTTTTGCTCTTGGATTATTTCTTTTGAGACTAGGGGGAATAATAATCATGTCAATTCATAGATAAGGGGCATCGATGAAAGAAGTCATGCAAGGGAGATAGAGTGGGCAGTCACATCTCGCCAAGGACCACTCTGTAGTCTCCCCAGCTATCACGCATGCCTCTGTCAAGGCATCGTGGTCTGATGGCTCCCAGCACACATGTCTACTAACTCTAATTTTTCTAAGCTTTCATTCACTTCTCTTACCTCTTTCTTATTTATTTTTTGGTTTATCTAGTTTAGATTGAGGAAGGTTCAGTTCTCCTACTAGTATAGTTTTTCTGTCTATTTCATCCTTGAGCTCCTTTAGTTTCTCCTTTAGAAATCTGGATGCTATGCCATTTGGTGCATACATGTTGAGTACAGATATTTCCTCATTGTCTATACTGCCTTTTATCAGGATGTAATTATCTTCCCTATCTCTTTTATCTAGATTTATTTTTACTTTGGCTTTGTTAGATATCATGATTACAATGATTGCAACTCCTGCTTTCTTTTTATCAGTTGATGCCCAGTAGATTTGGCTCCATCCTCTTACTTTCACCCTAGGTGTAGTATTTATCTTCCTCATGTGTGTTTCTGGTAAACAGCATATGGTAGGGTTTTGGATTCTAATCCACTCTGCTATTTGCTTGCATTTTATGGGTGAGTTTATTCCATTCACATTCAGAGTTATGATTACCAGCTGTGTATTTCTCAGCATTTTGATTTCTACTCCTGGTTGGGTGTTTTTTTTTTTTTTGAGAGATGAAAAATCCCAATAAACCTTTCACCCTTGTGTTTCCTCCTCTAAACTTTCATATTTACCAATCACATCAAAGGCTTTCTCTAGAACTGCCCATACTTTTAATTCTCACCTTCTTTGATTAGATTTTTGAGTTACTTAACACTTCTTTGTTAAGTTCATGTTTTGTTAGTTACTTGAACTTTTTTTGATTAATTTAACCTTTATAGTTACTTAACACTGTTAAGGTCCCGGATTTCACCCACCACCATGGAAGACCACGGACAATGCAAACAGGCAGGTAAAGGCCATTTATTGAATTGATACGCATCAGTGGGAACCTCTGCCATCAGAGTTTCAAGTTGCTTCTGAGAGGCTGAGCCTTAAGTACTCTCTAGCATGTATGGCCCCCTCTTCCAGCCCCTTAACTGCTACATACGATTCTTGGAACATTGCTGGCATGTTTGGCTCCCCCCAGGCCTTATCGGTTACATACTATTCTTGGGACCTTGACAATCTTATGTTATTGGGGTCTTTCTGGCCTTTATCTGGTACCTACTGCAGCTGCATGTTTATTGGGGTCTTCCTAATTTCCAAGGCCAGGCTGCTTGTTAAAGTTTTCCTGCATTTTCAAGGCTGGTCATTTTGGCCTCCCTCAGCACCTTTTTGTATTAAGATCTAAAAATAGACAGCTTTTCTTTTAGATTCACTATAAAGTGAGAACTAAGTACCTTCATTGTTCAATCATGAGATTACAACTTTATCTTCCCCTACAGTAAGTTTTTTTTTTTAAACCCTTACTTTCTGTCTTGTGTATTGGTTCCAAGGCAGAAGAGTGGTAAGGTCTATGCAATAGGGGTCAAGTGACTTGCCCAGGGTCACACAGCTGAGAAGTGTCTGAGGTCAGATTTGAACCTAGGACCTCCCATCTCTAGGTCTGGCTCTCAGTCCACTGAGCTACCCAGCTGCCCCCCCCTACAGTAAGTTTTAAATAGGGTGGAGCAATGTAAATTTCCCAAGACATTCCTGGAGGAGGAGATTGTAAAGAAAAATTCAGCAAATGATTCTTTGTGGAGAAGGATGACTCCAAGGTTGTGAGCTTACATTAAACTGTTTTTTTATGGAAATAGGAAGTTCTCCACTAATTGTAATATTGAGCCACAATAGATTCTTAAAAGGTATGCTATGAAAAACAAACTCTGAAAAGTACTACCATGTGTTAACTTGGAAATAACCCAGAACTATCAAATAGTCAGAAAAAATCAAGTCTTTAATAAAGATAAGGATATGCCCAGTGTTTCATTCTTAAATCAGAGTCTGGCTTCACAACTTTTACAGGGTATAGACCCTGGACTCTGGGGATGTTATCCTTGGGAGTGCCACCACACTAGATGAAGACTCCAAAGAACAAAAGAATTTGGGGAACCTATATACCATTTGGGGGGAATCCTGGGGCAGGAAAAGATGATTGACATTATTATAGCTACAAAGAAAATGGGAGTGTTCAAACTACACTACAATCAACCTTGGGAAAGGAATCATAGCTATAGGCTAGGGTATATGAGAAGGGGCTGCTTACAATGAATACTATAGGATGGTTCTTGCTCAGATGTGGATCTTCTTGGAAAAGGGTCTCTGATACAATAGGGGAGACTGCCTAAAACAAAGAGGGTCCTTAGCATATGCTTAGTCCCACCCAACTAGGATTGTCATTCACCTGAGGTTCTCCCACTCAGTCTGAAACTGCTACCCTGGGATTCCCTTCAGGGTGGACTCCCATGGAAACAGGGACCAAGTACAAACTTTGGGGTCTCCAATTGTGAATTTTAAAAATACTCCACCATACTCAGACCATACTTTAAGAAAATTTGATTTAGCTATTTCCTGATTGTAATTGCTCTTGAATTCAGAACTACCATGTGGGGTGAGTGAAAGGCTGACTCCTTTCCTGGATTTTCTGAAGGGACTAGCCTCAGGAGAAGCCTACCCTCTTGAGAGAGGCTTCCTGCATCCCCAGGTCCTCTGCTTAAGGCTGAGGACCCTCCAGCTAAGGACTAATTAGCCCTGCCTGGGTTGAGCCAGGGGTTAGAGCAAAATACTTAGTGTATAGGTTAGATATCTTATCCTATCTTCTCTCTGATTTTTTTACTTTCACTCTTTCTATACTTTATAAATAAATTGCTTAAAAAATCATTTTGGAATTGATTAAAATTCCTGGTTACCCTACTCTTGAATAATCCAGTCCAACCTTTTATAATAATCCCTTACATTTCTGGCCTTTACAGTTGGAAAGCAGTAGTATTTTATGGTCCAGAAAAGTATACCTAACAGCAGTAATAACAGAGAATATATTCACATTACTTTCTTTATGATGACTTGTAAAGTAGGTAATCCAAGTATTAGAATTAATATTTTATACAAAAGGGAACCGAAGCCGCTGAGTGGTTACCTGATTCCAAGTAAGCAGTTTAATAATTAGCTGTTGAAAGGTTGAAAATATGACTAACTATATGACATCCAGGAGAGTACTTTGGGGGAGATTTGAATTAACCAATAGAGAAGAATGCCTTGAGAGGGCAGTTAAGTGGCTCACTGGATTGAAAGCTAGGCCTAGAGAAGGAAGGTCTTGGGTTCAAATTTGGCCTCACATATTTCCTAGCTGTGTGACCCTGGGCAAGTCATTTAACCCCCATTGCCTAGCCCTTACCACTCTTCTGCCTTGGAACCAATACATAGCACTGATTCTAAGATGGAAGGTAAGGGTTTTAAAAAATGGCTTGAATTCTCAAAATTGAATGGAATAGTGGATAAAGTTCTGTTCTTTGAGTCAGAGAAGGCCTGGGTTTGAATATTGCCTTTGACCTTGGGCAAGTCACTGAATCTCTCAGAGTCTGTTTCTGCATCTGTAAAATGGAGATAAAAAATGGAGAAATAACCTGTAGTACCAACTTCATAGGATGATTGTGAGGGGATAATGTCTTATCATTTATAATGTATTATGAAGCATTGGCAAATATTAAAGCATTATATAAATGTTAGTTATTATTAAATCAACATGTTTGTATGTTAATAACTCAACTGATATTTTTGAAAACACTTGCTCAAACTGCCATTTTTTTCATTATTCATTTGCCTAGCCATTTCTTTATCATGCTATCTTGTATTTGTATAGTACTTTATTCTTCTCAAATAATTTTCAAATACGTTTTTGTATGATGGGAATCCTGTTCAGGTGTGGGCCATGATTTGTTGGAGTTGAATGGATGTCCTCTAAGGTCTCTTCCAATTGAGAGACTGAATATTATCTCATAACTTGTGAAATTGGCAAGGCAGCCATTATCTTCATCTTACAGACAGGGAAACTGAGGTTTATAATAGTTAAGTGATGTGCCCAAAGTCAACACAACCAGTGACAGAACTAGGACATGACTCTAGGTCTCCTGACTGCCATTTCACTCACCTAACTCAGAGGGATGTTCTGAAGAAGTCACTTGGTAAACTATTATTAGTTCTCAGGACTTTTTCTATTATACTCATTGTTGACTGTTCAGAGGTGTGGGGGTTAGATAGATTTGACAATTTAATTTTGCAGTGACTCTAGGGAAGAGCTTAAGAAGGAGAAAATGATTTTTTTTAGATTGTTAGATCATCATAGATTGTTAGAGCTAAAAGAAAAATTTCTATGATCTAACCCAACGGTCCCCAAACTTTTTACACAGGGGGCCAGTTCACTGTCCCTCAGTCTGTTGGAGGGCCAGACTATTAAAAAAACAAAACAAAACTATGAACAAATCTGTATACCGCTGTCTGGGATACCTGAGGCTGCAGAGCTGGCTGTGATGGGCCTGTCACACACCTTGCACAGCCCCATCACTGCCACCACTATACAGGGCAGCAGTACACACACAGTGTGGAATCCCCTCCTCCAGATCACCGCTCACCATGCTCACGTCTTCCATTAGTGCAGCCACATAATCCTTTGCGTGGAGCTTCGTTCTTATTCAATTACTCTCAGAACAAGGAGCCATGCAAAGGAGTCTGTCACTGGAAGTAGTACTTTATGTGAGTGATGCTGTGCTTTGTGGTGCCACCACACAGTGCTTCTCTCACTGACCACCAATGAAAGAGGTGCCCCTTCTGGAAGTGTGGTGGAAGCAGGATAAATGGCTTCAGGGGCCTGAACTCCTGATCTAATCCCTCCATTTAGCAAATAAGGAAATTGGGATAAAGGGACTTGCCTTACAAACTAATTAGTAGCAAAGCTGGGACTCTAACTTAGGTCTCCTGACTTAGTGTTTTGCATGTGGGTTCCTTTTAGGTCTTTGTCTTTTGGACTTGAAGCCTGAGTCTCTAAATTTACAAGCAGCCAACAGCTGGTAATATGCTGGTGATGTATTCCAGTTCATGTATAAATAGCATGCAGCTAAGATGGTAACACAGAAGATGGCTTAATGCCAGTCCAGGGCCTGGAAGCTCAGGAAGAAAGAACATCAGACAATAGCTTCTCTATAGGGTAACCCAGTTTCTTTATGGGATGCATGTGAGGAGAAAATTTTTTTACTGTTGTCCTTCACCATTCTTTTAGTACCCACTAGTATGTTGAATTTGGTGAAATACAAGAGAAGGTGGAGGAGTTTTTCTTTTGTTTTATTTATTTCTTCAAGGTGATGGTTGCTCTAGAGAAAAATCTATTTAGTATCACAATCCATTCATGTTTAGATAGGTTAAAAATATATCTCCTAGTAAATGTAGTAGGTGGGGCTCCTAGAAAAGCTTCTTTACCTTCAAGGTATTCCATGGGTACACATTTTCTAAAAAAAACAGAGTATTTAATGAAAAAAATGAAATATAGCAAAAAAAGTAGCAATAGAATATTTCCCTCATAAATCTAGAGCACTGTCTCCCACAAATATATATTCTATCAAAGGAAAAGGTAACAGTCCTCTTTAGAAGGATGGGTGGAATATTTGTGACCAGGGTTCATATATATAAGGAACAAGTATAGTTAGGGTATGTGTGTGAAGGGTTATTATTATAGGGAATGTATATATACATATAAATTTGTGAATTGGGTTACTCATACCTCTATAGTTGCAGAGCTTTAGTCTTTTGGAGATATTACAGTCCTGTTGGATCTACTTCCTGTTAGGTATTGTGGTGTATGGTCTCTGACCAGTATCCATCCTGGTATCACTGGTCCTCTGGTTGACTTTGTTCCAGTTGTGGTTCCATTGAGGAGAAAGTTATGGAGCTGCTTTGTTTCTCATGAGTTAGGTAGAGTCCTCAGTTAAGGTGTTACCTCCTCTACATCAGAAAAAGTGGGCTCTGTCATCTATATCCTATAGCTCAGAGGCCTGAGCTTCAATTCTATTCCGGAAGTCAGGCATTACCATAGCTAGTCCGAAAGCTAGCTGCTTGTCTCACCATAAGCAGAGTCTATCAATTCTCAATGCTTTAAGTGTGGTATTTTCTGTCCCCCTCTACCTCTTTAGGAACCAAGCTCTTTTGGAATATAGAATAGTTATCCAAGTGAGTAGTGCCTGCATCTTCCTTTACTTGCAGGGGGTAGAGTATTAGAAGTTGGGAGGGGTAGATCTATATCACAACTTTTTCAGGGTTCAACAAATTTTTGTTGTATTTGAAAATATTAAAAAAAAATTCTTAGTTTGCCCATAAAAACAGACCTTGGGTAGTTTGTTCACTGCTGTTCTATTTAAGTTTAAAAAATCCTTGTAACTCCAGCTTAATTTCTTATTGGTAATCTGCAGTCCTTCACGATCATTTCAGGGTCCCATCCTTTTGACAAATTGCCAAGGCTTTTCTGGGCCTGAGGCTTTCTAGTTTTTTCAACCCCAAGATTCTCTTTGGTTTCCCAAAAGAATTGGAGGAAGGCAAAGAACAAAAGTCCATATGTGAACCCTTAGAGGCAACATGACCACTTTAGTCTTTTTTTTTTCAGATGTCTGACTTTTTTATATCTATGTGGCAGGCAAAATTTGAGTCATACTATCAGAGAAAGTCAGTTCTTGGTAATATTATGTATGGAAAGAGTGTTAAGTTGGAAAAATACCTGGTTTTGAATCCTAGTTTTTCTTTAATGCCTATGTGACCAAACACACTTAAGTGTTCCTATTCTGTAAAATTATATTACCCCTAAGGTAACTTCTAGCTGCCTCTTCCAAATTTCTAAAGCATTCTGGGTCACGCAATCATTTCTGGGTTTTTTCAGAGGTCATAAAATATATGTTTTACTTCAAAGCAAAACACTTAAATTCAGATTTTGGATCCTGCTTTTCTTAGAACATATGAGAGGAAGGCATAGCTTCTAAAGAATACTGAAAGACTGACCTACTGAATGATCTTTACACATTTTCCCCAAACTCATATTGAGTGGAGGCAGCAATTTCTCTCCCTCCTTTCTACCACTATGGAGATAGCTTCTTATAATGGAAAGAACTCTAAGCACTGGAGTTAGATTCAGGGGAATTCAAGTTCTAATTCCACCACTTATTGCTTATGTAACACATAGGTAGGGAGGTTGCTAAAAGGTATTTGGTTGATAATGAGTAATTGTAATTACATATTGCTTTATAGTTCTAAAACTAATACATTACTGTATCTCATTTAATTGTCAGGAAAAATCCTATGAGACAGGGAGATCAGGAAACTGAAGTTCAGTGGTTGGTTAAGTTCAGTGCTACTGGTTGTGTTAGGAAGAATGTAGTTCCTCTCTATATGCAGTTGTTTTTTTTCTCCAAGCTCTTTTCTGTTTGAGGTTCCTTTGTATTCCCAATGCTTAGTTTAGTGCCTGTCACATAGTAGGGACAGATGATTTATTGACTGACTGACATATGATCTTCTGTAAACTTTGTTTTAAAAACTTATTTTCAAGTTTAGTAACAAATTCCAAGATAGAAAGGGAACGGTTAGGCAAAAGGGGTTAAGTGATTTTCACAGGGTCATACAGCTCGGAAGTGCCGGAGTCCATATTTGAACCCAGGTCTTCCTGGCTTCAGGCCTGGCACTCTTCCACTATAACATTTAGCTGCTCCGGTAAAGGTTGTTTTTAAAGAGTACATTTGCTAGAGGTTGTGGGCCTAGAGGAACAGAGGAAGTCAAAATAATACTCCCTAGTATTAGTGGGATTAAGAAAAAATTAAACTGCTAAGCTTCTGCCTCTAAACAAAATTCCAGTTGGAAGAAACCATCATTAATTAATATTTGGTGTGTCCTTTACAAATCTATATTTTTATTAACGTGATACTCTGCCAAACCTATCTCTTTTCTTGGAATTCTGTGCTTTATATATGAAAAGTATCCATTTAGTTAATGGATCAAGTTTACAGACTTTAGCAAGTTGAGGGTGATAGGTTAAGTTGGTTAGGGAAATAGTCCAGGGTTCCTCATAAGGTTGTGAGGATCAAATGAGATATACAGGTAAGACACTTTGCAAATCTTAAAGTGCTAAATGAATGCTATTGTTATTGCTGATTCGCAAAGGAATGGGGAAGGTTAGTCACTTGCGGTTTTTTTATTTTTTGTGGATGCTCGTGCGTTTGTGTATGCGCGTGCATGTGCGTGCCTGCGTATGAATTTACGGGACGGCGCGGGGTGCGGAGCGCAGCGTTAATCCAGGATAGTCCGGTGGGTTCCATAGGGCTGGAGTCAGGGTGCGTCGGGGCCCAGAAGGGAAGAGAGTACTCTTAGGGTTCTTGAGTACCCAGTCCACGCAGTTGGCTCCTTGGCCATTGCCCCAAAGCCCTCTGCGGCCTTTCTACTCTTGGAGGGGCTGTCCCGCCTTCTTCCTCTGTCAGAAGAGCCCAGGCCTGGGATGAGCTCGAACTCCAGGCCCTCAGCGACGTCGCTTTCCAGAATTCTAGGAAGCCTGTCACTAATCCCCTCGCCCCCCCCGTTTCGGTGTCAATCAACTGCTGCTCGAGCCTCAATTGGTTCTAATGGAGCCATGGAGCCTCCTTGTCCCCGCCCCTTGATGTTCAGGGTTTCCTACGCCGATATACACGGGTCCCACATTGCGGAGCAACCGCTCCTGCATGGAAAACAGTCTCCGCCCCGGGGAGTCGTTTCACCTAACAAGGGAAGGTGTATAAATCTATTGGCCAAGAAGAGTGTAGATCAAATCTCATCCCACCTTCGTTTCCGCTTTGTTCCTCCGCTACTGGTTGTTATCTGTGTCAATCTGTTACTAGGGAAAACCACCTCCTCCTAGTGTCACAGGCTACTTCTCATGTCAATCAATAACTGCACCTCCTTCCTCGAGTTATGTCCAATTGACACTCGTTAAGAATTGAGGGCGTGCTCCAGATTGGCTATTGATTCGAACGACCCGGCAACAACAGGGTAGGCTGAGCCCTGGTATATGTACCGGCGGCTGAGCACGCGTGTGTGCGGACGCCGTTGCGTGAGAGAGTTTTGCCACCCGGCCTTCTTCCGAGTCAAGACTCTTCCTCTCCCGCTCATCCCTGCAGGTAAGTGAGGGAGGGCCACTGAAGACAGGGCAAACGAGAAAGGAACGAGTGAACTAATTTTCGCTTGGAGCCTCGCTGCTACCCGCAAAAAAAAAAAGGAAAAAAAGAAAAGGATAGGAAAGGAAAAGGAAAAGAAAAGGAAAAAGAGGGAAATAGCGCGATAAGGAAGTAGCAGCGCGAGCGCCGCCGCGAGGCGCATCCCCTTTTCCTCCCTTCATTCCAACGGCCGCGAGCGCGCGAGCCCCCCCCCCGCCCCCATCCACCCAGAGGCCTGCTCTACTTAAGCGCCGCGTGCGCGTCTCTTCGCGACTCGTGCTACTCCTTTGCGGGACCCATGCGGCCTTTTTAGGCACCTGCGCCGCTTGCTTGTTCAGCGACCTTAGCTCCTTCGAGCCCGGGGATCTGGGGAAGGGGGGGGGTGTCTACGGAATAAGTGTGGGATGGGATGCCGGGATTTTTTGATCTTGGGCGGGAAAGTGGGGGGCGGCCCCCGGCCCGACCGCTGGCTTTCTCTTCCTGGAGGTTCTAGGGATCGCCTGCCCCGCGATCTTTTTCCCTGGCCTCCGCAATGAGCGTGGGTCTTAAGATGGGTGCTGAGCGGAGTCGCTTCCGGAGGGGTGAAAGTGGCCTCTTCCCTGCGGAGCCTGGCGACACCGCGGGAGTTTACTTCCTCCTCTCACGTGTGCTAATGGAAAAAGTATACCCGGCCGGAGAGGGAGGCCTCCGGCCCGCGCCTCCCTGCGGGAGTGGCCGTCAAGAAGAAAGCCTTCTGCAACCATTTAATGATTGGAAGGATAGGCTGCCTGGGAATAAATATGGAGAGTGCCATTATGGAGAGGGTTTTTCTGGGATTTTGGGGAGAAGAGTTCATTTTTGCTAAGGGAGGGGAGAAAGCAAATTAGGGCAGAGCATGGGTCCGTTAGTTTTCAGAGACAAGAGTTAGCGTGGGAGAGCGGAAAGAGCCTTGGATCAGGCAGATCCTTTGCATTTAGAACTATTAGGATCATTATAGATTTCTCCCACAAGGCCTTATTTTACTCCTTAGACATCGATTTTCAAAGATAGAGATTCTTTTTTTTTTGTTTTGGGTGGGTGGACTGGACACCATCCCCGGCCTCTATTCACTAAAGTTTTCCCATGTGTAAAAAGTGGTTTGAACCAGATAAAATATAGAAGATATTTTCATGGATTTCAATATTGGCACTTAATTGGGAATTGGCAAGGAAAGAGTTGTTTAGCTGGAGGAAAGTGGGTAGAGAAATTGTGTGAGGGAGAATTTCAGAACATGGAACCTTGTATATAACTCAGCAACTTAAAAATTAACCTCATCTTAACCTATGCTCAACTAAATATGCTATGGAGATACTTTGTTAAAGTTTGCTGGTGAGCAAATAAAAAAAAAACTTCTTGAATGCAAATCTTAAGTTCAGAATCCATGAATAATCTGGTAAGGGGAAAGGATTTTTTAGACTGTTTCAACCAGCACCTTCAAGAAGTGGAAGCCTGCCCTACTGAAATTAAAGTATTATTGGACAATTCTTAAAACGCCTTGAAAATAACCCAGTAATTCAGCTAGCACAAATACACTCCCCATTTTTCAAATTAAAAAAAAAGAGTCGTAGAGACTTGAACTTGAATTATGCTTATTTTATAACTTGTCTCCCTAGTCAAACAGTATTTCTTGGGCTAAAAGGATTTTTTTTGGAGGTCCCCTTATGAATTATAATTGGATTTGATCTGTCCTATTTGGAAAGAACTGTTAAAATATAAATTTGATAGTACATTTTTGTCTTAAGAATTTAAAGTCATTCTGCGGTTTTCAAAACAAATTGAGTATAATGCAAGTAAATAAAACTAACATCTTTGTTATAGAAAGTCAGTATTTGTATATAGCTGCCCTACTGTATCCTTTTTTTGCTAACCTAATTCTTAAGGGCAGAGGTTCTTAAAACAGGTTTAGAAACTTGATTGTAATGGCTTTAATTGTAATGGCTTTAATAACTATTATTGATTTCCTTTGTAATCCCGTGTATTTTATGCATTTAAAAACATTTTGGGAAGGTGTCCATAGACTTTTCCAGAGTTCCAAAAGGAGTCCAAGACAATTTTAAGAAACTGGTTTAGAGGAAGTACCTTTTGAAAATAAAGATAGAACTAATCAGGGTTATGTTTCCATTATGCTAAGTACATTGATTTAGCATAAAGATTCAGTATATTGGGGAATTCCTTTGAAGTTGCAACATTAGGATATAAATTTATACTTAGCCTTAGATCTGAGTTAATACACAAAGCATTCCTTTGTGTGTTTATACTTGTGTACATGCCTAATCCTCAGCTCCTTACATTGTAAGTTTTTTGAGGGCTAGGATCTTATCTTTTAAAAATCTTCATCTCTACTACCTAATTTACTCTTGGTGTTCTATACATGTTGGAATATTATTAGAAATAACTTGCAGTTATCCTGCAAGTGGCTTATCTGCAGGAAAACTGAATTAAAAAAATCTTTACCTTCCATTTTAAATTAGTAATGTGCTGGTCCCAAGCCAGCAGAGTGGTAAGGGTAGGTAGTGGGATTTAAAGTGACTTAACTAGGGTCACACAGCTAGGAAGTATCTGAAGTCAAATTTGAACCCAGGACTTCTGTCTGGGCCTGGCTCTCAATCCACTGAGCCATCTATCTGCTCCCCAGAATAACTGAATTTATTTATTTAAAAGCCTCTTACCTTTTGTCTTAGAATTAATACAAAGTATTGGTTCCAAGGCAGAAGAGTGATAGGCAATTGGGGTTAAGTGACTTGCCTAGGGTCACAAGTATTTTGAGGCCAGGTCTTGACCTCCTAATTTTTTTGTACCTGACTCTCACACTATGGAGCAACCTGGCTGCCCCAATAATTTAATTTATACAATCTTTAAGCAATAACATTCAGTAGGCAAGCTTTCTGAAACATAGAAGTCTTTGGATTAAAATATTCTGTGTATATCACATAAATTTTGTTTACCTGGGAGAATGCCCAACATAACACAGGGTGTTAGAGAATTTAATCATTGCTGTGATTGTGAATTGTGTCTTTGAGGAATTTTTTTGTTTAAGCATTTCCCTTGGTTTAAGAGAAAAGAGCAACTTTGCAATCAAGAGATACATTCTATTTTGCATAAGCAACAGATTTAAGAAAACTGGAGGTTTAAGTTTTATTGAAAGACTAAAATTTGGGAGTTTGATTTAATAGGTCAAAAGTAGCGATTTCTTTGTTCTATATTGAACTCATACTCTGGGATGGCAGCTCTTGGGGAATGCTAGGAGATTTGACAATATGTCTTTCTGACCTCCTTTTGGCTAACTTTCACAGTGTTACAGGTTTTTTTCCTTTTGTTATTTTAGCCTTTGTCACATCAAAGGATTTTAAAGATTTGCCAATGTTAGATTTGTTTTCTAGCATGAAGATAACTGAATCTAAGGTGGTGGGATTTCTAAGATTTGTGACAAAATCAGAAGGTTCCTATTATTCTTAATAAAAGTGCCTTCCTGGTCTTTCCCTTTAGATTTTACCATTAAGTAGACTTAATAATTATTTTAAAATGTCATAATTTTTTTATTACTAGTCTCATTATGTATTTTCTCGATTTTGGAATGCTTTTAAGGCATCAGTTGAAATAGAAGTCTTGACTCTAAAATTTTATTTTGCAGAAATAGTGTTTCTGTTAGTTAGGAAAGTTTGAAGCTATCTTTTATTGGTCAACCATCAACTGGTGAGAAAAATTTGTTGACTCCTTTTGAGTCCTCAGGTAATTTCTGAATTTTCTCAAACCATAAAAACAAAATAGTGTTTTCACTTAAGTATATTAACACCCAATAATATCCAATGGTATTAAAAGATAGTGCTTGTCTTTTTAAGATAGACCTAGCAGTTCAAGGTATAGTAGTGGTTTCTCTATACAGCAGTGCTTGAACTTCAGTTGTGACATGACCTTGTCATAGATTCAGGGTCAGAAATGGCAGTTGAACTTGGGATAACTGAATTTTTCTCATTCTAGGTCTTGTACTATCCAAAAAAAAAAAAGGGAAAAAAGAGGGCCTGAGAGATCAAACAGATAGTGACAGAACTGTCTCCTCATTGTTTTAGTTTAATATTTCTGCCATGGCATATTGCTTCTTTATGCTTGCAGAATGCGGCTTGCTTAACATTTTTGATTACCAGAAAAAGTAGGACACTACAACAGACAGTAATGAAATGCAAGGGAGAAGAATTGACATCTTAGGATACTATTTTAGACATTTTGTTTTGCATCCTAAATCAACTTACTTGAAAATGTGAAAACTTTATATTCTGGTGCAGTTTGTTATAATGTACAAAGAGCTTTAATGCTCATTTGATCCTCATAACATGTGAAGTAGGCAGGAGAATCAGTGCAGTTAACTTAAATTTTCTAGATAAAGATGATGGCTGGAACCATAACCCAGGTCTTTTGAATCTTTAGTATTGCTAGCATTTGTAATTTTTTAAATTGCTTGCACTAAACTTCTTAAAGAGCTGTTTGAAAAAAAGTTTGGTTCTAATGAAGAATTATAGATATTGGGAGATAGAGATTAATGTGCTTTAGTTTTTATGTGAATTTCTGTCTCAAGTTAAATTCGTAAACTAGGAAAATCAGGACATAGTTACACTTTTATCACTCACAAGCCAATTTTCACCTTGAATATGAAAAATGGGAAGCTGGTCTTAAAAATTATATTGATTATGCCCCTAAAGGGAGAACAAAAAGATTGCTTTTTAAAAACGAATTTAAAAAATTGCTGAATAGCTTTATATAGGTCTGTGGCTTTTAAGAATTCTATTGAATTATAATATAGGTGTTTTATTCCCTCTTTCAAGCTCTTTCTGTTAGGAAAAAAGGAAATGGAGATGGCAAGGGTAGGTAAAAGGAGACTGAAATCTAGTGGCAGTGATGCTATATAGCCTGTGCTTGATGCTGTGTTGTGGTGAATCATTTCAGTCATTAAATTTAAATAATCCTTTTTTTTTTTAAGTTTTTTCCATCACAACTTAGAGACTGTCTAATCTAAAACATGTTAAAGCTGAAGGAGACTTCAGGTCATGGAACACAATGTTAGTACTTGATGCTCTATTTGCAATTTAGAAACCTGAGTAAAGTTTAATGGTAATATGTAACTCATAAGAGTAAATTGCAGTTATTCCATACTGCAGCAAACGATTACCTCCTTGAATTTCATTGCCATTAATGCTTTTAAGATACATTGTTTTTAATTTTTGAGGACATTAATGTGTGTTAAAAGTACAGACTTCCCAGAAAATGCATAGGTCATTTTACACTCCTTTTCAAACTTTTAATTCAATGAACTTTGAATAAAATGTGTTATGAATCCCTGAGAAATTTAATATATAACTCATAATATTCTTTTAACTACGTAGAATAACTGCAGAGATTTGTCCTCAAAAGTTCTAGCTAAAAGATTTATGTATGAACTACTTAGGAATGTATGTATGAATTCTACTTAGGAAAATTTCAAATATGAAATTATAAAAGTAATTTAAAGTGATGAATATTTTATCTGACATTCTGTAAGAATTGATGTACTTCAGTAAGACCTGCATGTTCTGACTCTTATAAAGTTAAAATTTGTAAGTTAACATAATTTTGATATTGGAACCTTTTATTTATGATTTTGCCATTTTTGACCCATCACCAAACATTCTTAAATCTGGTTCTGCATCAAGTGTATTTCTATATTTTCATTGAAAATAAGAAAAGTGAAAATGCTCATATAGATGTGATAGAATTGGTAGGATTTTCAAACCTTTGCAGAGAAATTATTTTTATCAACCTGACGAAAATAAGTCATGATATAAAATATTTACTTTTCTAATAGCTAATGACATATTCAGTATTAAATAAGACGTGTTAAATGTTCAGTTGTGTATGTTCATTTTTAACAATCTATATAAAAACTTACCTTATTAAGATGACTCTCTTAATGGGGGCCACTGGGTAGCTCAGTGGATTGAGAGCCAGTCCTAGAGATGGGAGGTCCTAGGTTCAAATCTGGCCTCAGACACTTCCCAGCTGTGTGACCCTGGGCAAGTCACTTGACCCCCATTGCCTAGCCCTTACCACTTTTCTGCCTTGGAGTCAATACACAGTATTGACTTCAAGATGGAAGGTAAGGGTTTAAAAAAAAAAGAAATGACTCTCTTTTCCAGTGTGACTTTCTAAGCTTATAGAAACCCCACTAAATGAATAATGAGAAGTGTTGCCAGCCAGTTCATTTGAAAATCTGTCCAGATAGCATCAAAGGATAATAATCAGAAAACAGCTGTAATACTGCAATGCAAAGCAGTAAATGGATTATTTCTTGAAAAAGTTTGTGATGGTTTCAAGATGTCTTGTAGAATGCATGCCCAGTTTTCAAGGGGCTTATTATTTGCATAGTCATACAAAGTAACATCTTGATCAAATAATTACAGACTAATTAACACTAACACAAAGGAACTAGTCTTGTGCTCTGAATATAAATGAGGTATGCCTATGCATCTGACCATTACTATTGTATAGAACACAGTGTGTACATGCATCCGATACTTGGTTTGCACTCATGGAAAACCCTTGTTTTTAGCAGGTTTAAGATTCAAACCTTCAGATCTAAATAATTTCCTTTGCTACCCTTCTTTCACACATTGAGAAGGCAAGAAAAAGAACCTGTTACAAGTATGTGTAGACTTGCAAAGCAAATTTCCACATTAGCCATGTTTGTAGCAGTTTGGAAACAGTTTAATGATTTGTTGAAAATGTAAGAATGCATTGTGTTTAGAAGTAGTCAGTTTGACTAAATGCAACCATTTAGTTTGTGATTATGATTGCAAATTGCTGCAAAAACAGACCTATGCTTCAAACATGCATGTGCTTGTTATCATAGTAAAAATGTATCTGTAAGATGGACAGCTATTTACTGCTTGGACCAAATTGCAAATACTCCTACAAATTCATAACTAGGAACCACTGGTCTAGATGATAGTAAATTGTGTCAATCCATAACTTGGTCAGTCAAGAGACATAGGACACAAGACTACTGTATAGCAATGGTTATGGTCTTTTCTTGTCACATTATTTACAAATTTGTAAAATGAGGAAGGTGATTTTAGGTTTTCATCTTTTTGCTTTCTTGTCTTAGAATCAATACTAAGGGTCCCTTCCAAGGCAGAAGAGCCTTAAGGGCTCTAGGCAGTTGGGGTTAAATGGCTTGCTCAGGGTCACACAGGTAAGAAGAGCTGAGGTCAATTTTGAACCCAGGATATCTCCCAAGTCTGGCTTTTTACCCACTGAAACACCTAGATGCCCCAGTCTTTTTCATCTTGTAACAAAATTGTTCCCTAGGACATAAAATGCTAGCCTCAGTTTAGGTGAGGATATAGTAGAACATGAAATCGTTTATAGGTGGCTAATGTTCCAGTTGCCAAAATATTATAAATATATACTAAATACTTAAATTTTTTTAGTGTTTTGGATTTTAGTATATTGCTAATTAATTTTTGGCAAAGTAATCTTAATTCATTCCACGGATAAAGAAGAAACTCAGATTTTCAGAGAAAAATCTGCTTGCTGTTCAATCAATATTGAATAGATTTACAACAGTTTCTTTCCTGAGATATAAAAAAAGCAAAAATAAACTTGAAAAGGTACCAGGTGATGGAGTGGAAATTCATGAGACTTGGGTTTGTTTGCCTGGAATCTGCAACGCACCCATTTGGCCTTGGAAAGTTACTTTGCCTCTCTTCCTCAGTTTTAATTAAATGGAGACAGAAAAGGGAAGGATCTTACTAAACTCTTTGGATCTATGACTGAAATTATAGTTAAAGTGGAGTTATATTGCTAATAACATGTTAAATCGCTTATATATAAATTTCCATTATAAATCCTTAAAGCTCTTTATGGGGATCGTAGGGGAAGACTCATACCTTAATAGAGAGGACAAAGACCTTGAGAGGAAAATGGAAGCCCATTTTGCATATTGAAACTTGGGATTGGGAAACTTAAGAGTATCCATAGGATCAAAGTTGGAAAACACATCTTGTCTATCTGATCCTCTTGATTTTTGTATATGAAAACACAAATAGTTAAATATTGGAGCTGGAATTTAAACCCCAGGTCTTCTGACTGGAAATTTTGTTCTTCTACACCATACCTCATTATTAAAAGAGGTTAATTACAGAGTCATAATCTGTTTCTACTAGGTATTTGGATTTTAGTGGCTTTTTTTTTTATTGGTTTAGTATCGGGAAGGATAAGCTCAAACTTAGTTTTATTCCCAAATAGATTGAGATTGATATTGGGGAATTTTTTTTACTTAGAAACTTACAGTGGTTGAATTGGATAAAGTGGGAGGGAATATAGTGATTAATGATTAGGTGGCCTGTTTTTTTTTTTTTAATTTTATTTAGTCAATTTAGAACATTATTCCTTGGATACAAGAATCATTCTTTCCCTCCTTCCCTTCCCCCCACCTTTCTGGTAGTGGACACACAATTCCACTGGGTGTCACAGGTGTCCTTGATCAGAACCTATTTCCATGTTGTTGGTGTTTGCATTAGGATGTTCATTTAGAGTCTACATCCCCAAATCATATCCCCATCGACCCATGTGATCAAGCAGTTTTGTGTTTCTACTCTCACAGTTCTTCCTCTGAATTGGATAGTGTTCTTTCTCATAAATACCTCCAAATGGTTCTGGATCATTGCATTACTACTAATAGAGAAGTTCATTACATTCGATTGTACCAGTGTATCAGTCTCTGTATACAATGTTCTGGTTCTGCTCCCTTCACTCTGCTGCATCAATTCCTGGAGGTTGTTCCAGTTCACATGGAATTCTTCTAGTTTATTATTTCTTTGAGCACAATAGTATTCCGTCACCAACATTTACCAATTTGTTCAGCCATTTCCCAATTGAAGGGTATCTCCTCATTTTCCAATTTTTTGCCACCACAAAGAGCGCAGCTATGAATATTCTTGTAGAAATCTTTTTCCTTATTATCTCTTTGGGGTACAAGCCCAGCAGTGCTGTGGCTGGATCAAAGGGCAGACAGTCTTTTAGCACCCTTTGGGCATAGTTCCAAATTGCCCTCCAGAAGGATTGGATCAATTCACAACTGGTGGCCTGGGTTTTGAAATGTTGTTTGACTCAGAGGCACTTAAATATTTCTTCATTTTTATTGATGAATTGCTTTCTTACTACATTTGTTTTGGAGGTACCATAACCTTCTCTTCTTGCCCAATGAGCCATCCCCTTATAGAGTTTTTAAAAAAGGGGAGGAGGAAGCAGTTCAGCAAAATAAAGCAATATGTTTACCCATCTGCCAACATTTTTAATCTATATATTTTACATCCAATCTTCTAACTCCCTAATGAAGTGAGGGAGATAAAAGTTTCTCTCCCAGGATTTAAAAAAAAAACTTGACCATAAACAAGGTTGATGTTACTCTTACATGACCATTATTTCTGTCTATAATCTCTCCCCTCCATTCGTTCCTATGTGAACTCTTGTAACAAAGTTAAGCAAAACCAGTTAACCATGATTGTATGACAGTGTGCAACAGTATTCCCTACCTCTTCTGAAAGGAAAGTCGTGTCTATTTTAATTGGGAAAGGTTGCATTTCAGGCATATACAACAGTGATTTCTAGTGGGAGTGTAGGGAAAGTAACCTGCTATTTGGAATACTTTTTAAAATGTAGGACCTAATTTCAGGGCAGTTACAGTTCTTTAAACTGCATATGTAAATATGTAGCAAGCTTTAAAAAAAAAACAACTTTGTTTCAATTACTTGTTAAATGCTGAGTTTAAAAAACCACAAATGCCCTAAGTGTTTTAAGTATTTCAAATGACTTGAAGCATCAGAATAGTGAGTGGTAAGGAGACTCATTCTGACTTCTAAATTAAATAAAGTGTCCATAATCTACCTAGTCTTTCCTATCAATTTTAAATTTGAATCCCCAAATTCTTTTATTTTTTTAAACCCATACCGTCTGTCTTAGAACCAATGGTACTAAGGCAGAAGAATGGTAAGGGCTAGGCCCAGTGGGGGTTAAATGACTTGTCCAGGGTCTCACAGCTGGGAAGTGACTGAGACCAGATTTGAACTTATTGGCTCTGGACCTAACTCAATCCACTGAGCTACCCAGCTGCCCCTCCCTCCCCAATCCCCAAGTTCCTGAAGTATACATTCTATCTACAAACTGTGAAGATTGGATTTGGCTCTCCCCTGATTGTAACAATGAGAGAAGGTATTATGAAGATTAAATTGTAATCCCCTGAATTTTTAGATTTTAATCCCCCAAAATGTAAGCACAGTTGTGTGTTACTTAAAGTACTTAAAGTTGAATATGGAGATCTTCCCATTCTGAATTTTTAACCACAAAAAGGTATGACCACCCATTTGATACTTTGAGTGGGAGGTCTGACTCGTGTGAAAGAGTGGGCAGTCCTGGAGAGGAATGGGGGCTGTGATTTGGGAGACCTAAAAATTTAGGGGAAGTGACACAAGAGAAAAAGGTCTTTAAAAGTGGAGAGACACTTGGAGTGAAGACTCGCACTTGGAGTGGAACCTCCTATAAGAAGCAGTTCTACTGGAGTTGAAAGGCTCATAAAGAATCTGCTGATTGAACTGACTGTGGTGAGTGTAAAGGCTACTTCCTTTTTCATGGTCTTTGAGACTCCTTTCCCCTGACTGGGGACTTTGAATTTCCTACCTGGCTCAGAGGAAGCTAGAGCTCTCTTTTCTCTCCTTTTCTTCTTTCTCTCAGTCCAACCATAAATTTAGCAAAAGTTTTGTTAAACTATAACATTTGAAAGTTTTTTATTTTTTAGGTACCTTGTGACTTTTCTAAATATGATATTTTCTATTTTTATAACATTTAATTTATAATAAGGCAATTTGTACTCAGCTTGGGTTGAAATCAGTCAGACTTGACCATTGTACAAGGGGAAGCCTGGGCAAAGGTAGTAAATTAATATTTGAAAACTGAATTAGTTGGTATGAGTCAAGCATCATAGAGCCTTTGGGCTAATTAATTTAGGTACCCTGGGGAATTTTAAGGGCCTCCAGATCAGTCACTTTTAGTTTTCCTTTCCCATTGCTACTGTAAAATTTCAACTGAGTCATCTGTCTACTTTTAATTAGCTCTTAAATTAAGGTAATTCACTTAAAATTGGTGTAATGTACCTTTTGCAGTGGTTGTTTTTTTTTTTTAGACCCTTAACTTTGGTCTTGAAATTAATACTGTGTATTGGTTCCAAGGCAGAAGAGTGGTAGGGGCTATGTGGTGGTTTTAATAATCTTAAAAGGATTAGGAAATTGGTGACTTTTGCAAAGAGGGATGCATATATATTTTTTGAATTTTATTAAGATTGTCAATACCTATTTCTGAATTGGGCAAGTGGGTGGTACTGTATAGAGTGCTGGGCCCTAGAGTCAAGAAAACTCCGAGTTCACATTTGATCTTGGACACTTAACAGATGTGTGATCCTGGGCAAGTCACAACCCTGTTTGCCTCAAAAACATTTTAAGAATTTAGAGTTTTGATTATGACAGGCTGCATGCTATTGTGGAAAGAGCAATGGTTTTGGAATTTAGATAATCAGCATTAATCATCTTTGTGTCTGGTCAAGTTGCTTCACAAACTCTCTGGGCCTCAGTTTCCTCACTTGTAAAATGAGAGGCTTGTACTAGATATTATCTAAGGTCCCTCTCATTCTAAATTTATGAACCACAAAGACTGGTATTTTATTTCTAGACAACAAAATACTGTAAAATTAACAGGCATTTGGAATAGTTTTGAGCACAGGTCCTTTTTTCAGCCAAAGTTCATTTCCTTTATTACTTTTACCTTAATAGACTTTACCATTTTCCTTCTAGTCCTTTTAAAGTAATAACCTATGTTAAGTGATTTTTTTAAAAACTGTATTAATGGTAAGAGGGTAATCACAAAAATAGAGAATCTCATTTCAAATTCATGTTTTGGAGAAAACCTATTAGAGGTCTTTTTTGAGCTGTTTGAGTGTCTGAGCAAGTTCCTCCTTTACAAAAGTACAGAAAGTTGGGAAGAGAGGGTGCTAAGTAAGGGCTTAGCTTTTTGTCACTTGAGACTAAAGGTCATTTGCCATTATTTGGTGTAACTCGGGCCTCTGGAATCATTACCAGAACTTTGCTCTTGAAGAGCTATGGGAAATTTCCATAGTAATGCTCCAGGTAGTCTACCATAGAGGGATGGAAAAATATGAAGTTCTGGAGACCAAGTGAAAAATTTTTTTCTCTTTTCCTTTTGGCAATCATTTGCTTTTTTTTTTCTTTTTAACTTTGCTTTTGCAATTACACTCACATAGAAAGTATTTAACAAATTGTTTTCTGGTGTTTTGTGATTCAGTTACCCTCCCTTCCCTCCTTTCAACATAGCAAGTAGTCTGTTGTTGTAGGTTATACTGGTGTTTTATGTAATTTTCCCATGTTCTCAATATTTCCATGTTCTCCATGCCTTGACAGAAGACATGTATCACATGTACAATAGGAAAAAATCCTCACGAAGGGAAAAAAGTGAAATATGGCATGGTTTGATCCTCAACCAGAATCCAACAGTTATTCCTTTGACTTTGTTTGGTTAACATATCATTTTGTCATCATTTTTATCATATTCCTTGAGACCTTGTTTTACTGATAATAGTTTAAATTTCACAGTTGATTGTTGTGTTATGTTTCTGTTACCATATATACTATTCTCCTGGTTCTGCTCACTTTACTTTGCATCAGTTCCTAGAAGTCTTTCTGAATTCATCCTGTTCATTTCTTATGGCACAATAGTATTCTATTATATTTATATATCACAATATGTTCATTCACTTCTATTTGTATGCCAAATGCCTTCTATCAGTACCTGATAAGAAGATGACTTAATAATTGATAGATATGTCCTCAGTTTTCAAGTCTTTGTGGGATACGATATTGGTAGGTCAAATGGTATCCATGGTTTTATATGGGCCTTTGGGCATGGTTCCATTGCTCTCTAGAATGGTGGTATCAGTTCATAGTTCCACCAAATAGTGTATGTGTCCCAATCATCACCTCCCCCAACATTTTGTTTTTTAGTCATATTAGCCAATTTCATAGGTATCAAGTGGTATCTCAGTTCTTTTAATTTGCATTTCTCTAGTCAAAACTGATTTGGAGCATTTTTTAAATACATGTTTTTGAAAGATTTTTGAGTCTATAAAACATTGCAGTAGTGGCATGCTAGCATAATGACTGAATATTGCTTTTTTATGGTAGATGAGAGTCTGCTTCCTGACTTTTTAAGCAGATATAAAGATTTTTTTTGGGGTTTTCTTAATGTAGGAAGTTAGTGTTCTAGAGTACTAGGTGATAGACATTTCAGACCAAAAAAAAAACCACAACCTCTGACCAGTGCCCTTGAAAGTTATCATCATAGCCTTTCCTGGTATCTTGGTTCCCTACTTGTTGCTCTGTATTTTCTCTTCAGTCTATCACTTTAAAACAAGTTTATTTTATATGGATCCTGTTATTTGTGAATGTTTTATTCCTCTATTTATATTATACTATATTATAGGGGCTGTCTTGACTTCTTTGTATTCCTATTGTCTGCTCTCAGTGTCTGATTGCAGGGCTTGATACCTAGTAGGTAACTTAAAATGCTTATGGATTGAAGAAGTAATTTAGATTGCAGAGATGAATGTCATTATGAATTCAAGGAATTTGTGGTAAATAGTATGACATATATAAAAATGTATTTAGAATCTAAACAAGATAATCCTTCCTTGCAATTCTGAGTTAACTAGGTGAATCTTTAAGAGATGGGAGTGCTGGCCCTTCTCTCCTCCCCACCCCCCCTAACCACCCCACACAGTGGAAGAAAGTGCTCAAGTGTTCCCTTTGGGCTACCAGGCAGAGGGGCTGGTGAAGTAAGGAATGTCCTCTGTGAGTGTAAAGAGCTGCTGGAGAGGAGTGACCTGAGCACTCTGCTCCCCTTCAGGTCTGCTGCCTGTGAGCTGCCCTTCTTTGTTCCCATTGGGCTGCAGAGGGGCAGATAATGTGAAAAAATGTCCTGTGTGGTGGGAGAGGGGGAGGGGAGCAGCTCCCTAGTCCCTCTGCCTTTCTAGTAACCAACTTTGATGTGGTAGGGAGGAAGGCCACAGGCCCATAGTGAGTGCTCTGCACCCATGCCATAGGTTCACCATCACTGATCTAGAATCTAACTGAAATTTTTTTCCTCTTTTGATAAAGTATCTAGAATGGTTTGTGGAAATGTGTTATATTGTGAAGAAGCAAGTTGAAATCTGTTACTTCCTACCCTTTGACCTTGGGAATGCTAGTTGACCTCTGGACTTTTGCTTTGTTAAATTTGTAAAATCTTTGCTCCCATTGATCCTATAAGCTAATAAAACATATGCATTTCAGGCAGGTATTCAGTTCAGTCTCTATCTACTGGCACTAGTGAGCCAAGCAAGCTGAGTTATTCCTGCTTGAGTAGAAGCTGGGAGAAAGAATAGTTTCAAAAAGCTCATCCCAGAGGAGGAAATACCTGCACTTTACTTCTTGGACTGAGATACTTGTTGCTGAGATGACTGGAGGGAATTTGACCCTAATGACATTCACCATTTCTCTCTAATACTCATCAAAAAAAATTCACATTAAAAATGTGAATCAAGCCCCTCAGTCCCTTTTCACTGACAAAATCCAAAGTAGAACAGTACTTTTTACCTTCTGCTTCTCTTCCCAGTGTCCTCCCTCTTTATCATCTTGCTGATAGTTTTAAGTAAACAGAATTGGCCCAGATTCAGATGGCCATTTGGATTTTAATTTGTGCATATAGAAAAAAATACCTAAAATAATAGCATTTATTTGAATGTCAGGTTTAAAAATAGTTACAGTATATTACCTCTTAGGGAGGGAGTAGAACAAAAGGAATAAATAGGTCTGAGTTTCAGGAAAATATAGGATGAAATTGTCATGGCAGTTTCATGGTAGTTGGCCAGCTGGAATTCTCTACCCATTTTCCTAGGGCTGATGATCATCTACTTAATGCTGGGTGAATTCCGTAGGAAGATTCTCTAGTTGACCTACTCTTCTCTCTAACCTCAACATTCTTGGCCTGCTGATGCCAGTCCTTTTGTCCATCTTGTTGGTTACAAGCTTCTCTGAAGGTTAGGGTTAAAGACCAAAAGGGTAGTTTGTTTTCAGGTGAAGTTTAAAATAACTCTAAGACTTGCTTACCCTGGTAAAGGGGAAGACAACTCAGAACACCCCCCCCCCCATGCTTTTGTATTTAAGCCTTTTGGCAGAATGCAAAAAAAGGTTTTTTTAAATATACACAATATACATTTATATGTTTAATGAAAGATATCTTGATGTGGTGAATAGATAAGTTGGCCTTCAGGTTGGGAACACTGTTTTGTCTCTGACACATGACTATAATTCTGGGCAAGCCATTCAACCTCAGTGTCCCAGGCAACTTTGAAGTCAAGTTGTAGAGCCGGTGCCCATGTGCATGGGTAAGAAAGGTGTAGTATGTAGGGTATAGGAGGATTCCAGCCATAGGTATGGTCCAAAAAAAATGTCTCTACAGAAAGGATCTCTGCGACTTTCTCTATGGGTGCTTTTTTCTCATACAACTCATTCTGAGAATTGACAGGCAGCCCTATACACTAAGTTAGACTGATCTATTGACAACATAGAACTGGATATAACCTATGTTCGAATAGCCTAGGACATTAGGGGAGGATATTTACATTTATTTTCCTTTTGAAGTTAAATTTCCTTTCATATTATGAACTCGATAAACACAAGCATTTCTATACATAAGAGGATTGTATGTGAAAATGAATTGCTATTTACATATAACTTTTAAAAATTAAAATATGGCATTCATCCTGCTTATTTGTCTTATGACTCATTTTAAAAATATTTCAGTTCTTTGATTTATTTTTTTCATCATCACTTTCTCTACTCCACTCCCACAGTTATCCTACCAAGTCACTACTTTTTGTTTTATACCATTTCCAAATGAGTTAACACCATTTGTTTCTAGTTCAAAGTTCTGCTATTTTTATTTTTTTTATGATCTCTGTAAGGCATATACCTAGTGGCATTACTTAATATATGCACATTTTGGTAACTTAGTTCTAAACTTTGAATACTTGCTCCACTAGTATTCTTTTTTTTTAACCCTTACCTTCCATCTTGGAGTCAATACTGTGTATTGGCTCCAAGGCAGAAGAGTAGTAAGGGCTAGGCAATGGGGTCAAGTGACTTGCTCAGGGTCACACAGCTGGGAAGTGTCTGAGGTCAGATTTGTAAACCTTAAAATTTATTAGACTTATAAATGTTGAAAATTTCACCATTGGGAAATTTCATACTTGAAAAATTCCCTATTGATAATGTGAACCCCATTGGCATGGGAGGTTCCTCCTCCTCCCTTCTTAAGATTACTTTAGGACAGAAACCTTTTGCTGAACAATGGAAAGGGCTTTGACCTATGCTTAAGTATAGAACAGGAATTTCTTTGAGTCATGATTGATTTTAGAATTGATACAATAGAGATACTTGGAATGACAGAACCAGGTCTTGGAAAATACAATTTCCACCCCACTCAGTCCTAACAGGATTTAGGAAGGGCTGCAGTATAGATCAAAATTTAATTATTCCAACCTCTACCCTACTCAGGGTAACAGGATTTAGGAAGGGCTGTAGCAAAGGATCAAGATTTAATTATTTGAAAATATGACCTTCAACAGACATGTGCAAAGCCACAGACCTCTGGGCGGTCCTGGGTTAAGCTAGAGCCACCATTGGCACAGGGAAGACATGGACAGTGATTGGTAGATGTGAGAACTGAGGGGAGGGAACTTGGATGGTTGGCTTAAAGAGAGAGGGGTCTGAGGACTGAGGGTGGTTGGTTGGAGAGTTTTTTTTGCTCTGAGAGGTTGTGCTGCTCTGAAGGAACCTGGAGGTGGAGGCCCCTGAGACTGTTTCTCCATTTTGGTCACGTGAGTAATAGGGACTGATCTCCTTTCTTTGCCCCAGCTATCTAAGGGCTTGGGCCTTTTGGCCCAGCCTAAACAGAAGGGGTAATTAAGCCCTATTCCCTTCTCTCCCCTTTCTCTCTCCCTCTCTCTCTATCTCTAATTCCTTTCTTCCTCCTGTTTGTAATTAAACTCTATAAAAGGTTGACGGCTGACTTGAGTTTTCATTTAGGAATTACATAGCTGAATTCCTTGGCGACCTTAAATTAATATATATCAGTCTTTTAAAGTGATTTCCTTGTCACAGATTTGAACCTAGGACCTCCTGTCTCTAGGCCTGGCTCTCAATCCACTGAGCTATCCAGCTGCCCCCTTTGCTCCAATTGGTTACTAAATTGTTTATTTGCTTCATAAATAAAAAATCTGCTCATGTCTTGCTATATCTGCTTTTTATCAACCAGCATGTAAAATAAATAATGAAGAAAAGCCTTAGGTGACTTACCTGCTGCTTTTTGAATATTGCTTTTTATTAACTTGTAAGGGAAATGACAAGGATATTTGAAGGAAATTGATACAAACAAGATGTCAACATCAGAACTGCCTTATTTGAAAAAATTGGGTATGGTTTTATCTTTCAGGTACAGTGAAATGAGCATCTGTTTGCTAGAATTCAAAATGCTAATAAACTTGGTAAATTTGAGGCTTGGTTTGCTTTTAATATTTCATTTGCATTATTTAGAGACCTGCAGTTTGTTAACTTAATTCAGACTATATTGATTTTCTTCCAAACTCCAGAAGTATAACAGATGGTAGAAAAATTGCACACAAAGCAGATAAAATTATTTTAGCACAACTATAGTTATGTTTATCAATGTAGCTTTATAAAGATGTCTGGGTTGATGGGTAGTTATTTTAGTTGTTTGGATTACCCAAATCTCAGGACTGGGATTCTTGGTAAAGTTTGTAAGTTATATAATTTACCATAATTGGTAAAAGTTTTCAGATCTTTATTTCATTTAATTTAAAAATTGTGAAAGTGAAAAAGTCTTACTTTTTTCCAATTATATATACAATTTTTAACATTTCTTTAAAATTTGAAGTTCCAAATTCCCTTTTTCCCTCCTGAAATGACAAGCAATTTGATAATAGATTATATAATATCTATATATAATATGAAGTCATTTAAAAGAAAACATATCAAAAAAACCCCACAAAATATTATCTTTAATATTTATTCAGACTCATTCTCTGGTAATGGATAGCGTTTTTCATCATAAGTCCTTCAGAATTATTCTATTGCTGAAAATATCTGAGTCATTTACAGTTGATCATCATATAGTATTGCTAGTATTATGTACAATGTTCTCCTGGTTCTGACCTTCACTTGTATCAGTTTATAGAAGTTTTCCCAGGCTTTTCTGAAAGTGCCCTGCTTACTTGTTCCCTATTTCCCCATTTGATGGGCATCCTGTCAGTTTCCAATTCTTTGCTACTACAAAAAGGTGTTTTGTGTGTGTGTGTGTGTGTGTGTGTGTACGTACATACACATAGTCCATTTAAATTTCTTTGGGATTCTGACATGGTGGTAATATTGCTGGGTCAGTATTATGGATGGTTTTTATAGACCTTTGGGCATAGTTCCCAATAGCTCTTCACAATAGTTTGACTAGTTCAAAACTCCATGAATGCTACTGTCTCAATTTTCCCACATTCTTTCTAACATTGTCATTTTCCTTTATTGTCATATTAGCTAATCTACTATGTGTGAGATGGTACCTTCAGATGTTTTAAATTGCATTCCTCTAAATCAGTAGTCATTTAGAGCATTTTATGACTGCAGATAGCTTTGATCTCAGAAAACTGTTTATGCTTTTGACCATCATTTGGAGAGGATGACATAAATTTACTCAGATCTCTATATTTTGAGAAATAATAAGAAATGAGGCCTGAAAAAAATCTTGTGAAGTTCTTCCCTTCCCCGGCCCCAGTTTTTAATTTTTTTCTAATCTTTCCTGTACTGGTTTTGTTTGTGCAAAATTTTAATCTAATCCAATTTGGCCATTATGTATCCATTAATGCTCTATCTTGTTTGCTCAAAAGTTCTTCCCTTATCCATAGATGAATCATTTCATGCCCCCCTAATTTGCTTTATGGTATCAGCCGTTGTCATATACCCATTTTGACTGTATCTTGGTATATGATGTGAGATGTTTTTGACCTAGTTTTTGATAAACTGCTTTCCAATTTTCCTAGTAGTTTTTGTGAAATAGTGAGTTCTTGTTCCAAAAAGCTGGGATGTTTGCATTTATCAGACTTAATTATATATGGTCATTGCCTACTATGTACAGTGATCCCTCACCTATCGTGGGAGTTACCTTCCAGAGACCCCCTGCAATAGGTGAAAATCCTCAAAGAAGTGGTTATATATATTTTATTATTTACGTATTTTTTTAAGGCTTTATAAACCCTTCGCACTCTCCTGTAAACCTTTTCCACAGGCTTATAAACACTGAGCCAATCAGCCCAGGACACAGAACCCAGCATGATTCATTTCATCAGCCAATGGATAAGTATATATAAAAAGCCATGGTACACCACTTATTTTTAAACCACTACCAGATTGTTTTGATGATTACCATTTTGTAATAACACTTTGAAATTTGATAATTCTAGGTTATCTTCACTTTTTTCCCCATTGATTCCCTTGTTTTTGACCATTTATTCTTTAAAAAAATTTTTATTTTTAAACCCTTACCTTCCATCTTGGAATCAACAGTGTTCCAAGGCATAAGAGTAGTAAGGGCTAGGCAATGGGGGTCAAGTGACTTGCCCAGGGTCACACAGCTGGAAAGTGTCTTAGGTCAAATTTGAACCTAGGACCTCCTGTCTCTAGGCCTGGCTCTCAATCCACTGAGCTACCCCGCTGCCCCCTTACCATTCTTAAAGATAGTTTTGCTATTCTCTAGTTCTATGAAATAATTTTTTTCATTCCTGCTATGAATCTCATAATGCATCATCTTTGAGAAATATTTCTGTAATCTTATAATTACTACTGACTAGTTTTTGTTTAACATTTTTGCATCGTTTTTTAGGAATACTGATCTATAAATTTCTTTGTTATTTTGTTCTTTATGGTTTAAGCATTAGCACCAAAGGAATTTGGCGACACTCATTTGCCTGTTTTTCCAAATAGTTTTTGTAGTATTGAAATTGTTGTGTAAATATTTGGTAATTCACTTGTGAATCTTCCACTTGTGATTTTTTTCTTAGGGAGCTCAATTTCTTTTTAGAATATATTTATTTAAGTATGCTATTTCCCTTGTGTTAATTTGGCCATTTATATTTTTGTAAGTCTTCATCCCTTCCACTTAGATTGTCAGATTTATTGACATA
Source organism: Monodelphis domestica (assembly GCF_027887165.1). Lineage (NCBI taxonomy): Eukaryota > Metazoa > Chordata > Mammalia > Didelphimorphia > Didelphidae > Monodelphis > Monodelphis domestica. The sequence goes on from NC_077227.1 coordinate 352,632,172, forward strand.
TAATTGGGCAAAATTATGCCTAATAGTTGCTCTAATTTCCTTTTCATTGGTGACACATTTGCTCTTTTTGTTTTTGTTACTAGCAATTTGTTTTTTTCCCCCATAAAACCAGCTCCTAGTTTTACTTAATAGTTTAAAATGGTTTCTTTTCACTTTTATTACTTTCTTCTTTGATATCATATTTTCCAATTTTGTGTTTAATTGGGGATTAAAAATTGTTCTTTTATTATGACCATTTTATTGATCTGTTTTGTGGTTCCTTTTTCAAAAAACCCCTCCATCTTAGAATTGATACTAGACAGGCTAAGTGGATTTGTCCACTCACACAGAAAGCATTTGAGACCAAATTTGATGTAAATTTCCTCCTTTTTACTGCTTTGGCTGTATTCATCTATTTAATTTCAAATTTTTAATCTGTTTCTATGGCCCTTTAAATGTGATTTTTGTTGTATTATGGTCTGAAAAGGATTATTATTTCTTGATTTTCTACATTTGGTTAGGAGGTCTTTATGCCCAGCCATGTGGGTCATTTTTTGTGTAGATGTCATGTACTGCTGAGAAAAAGTTAACATTCCTTTCTATTTCCATTCAGATTTCTCCAGGTGTTTGTCATATCTAATTTCTAAAATTTTATATAATTTTTTATTTTTGGTTAGATTTATCTGGTTAGGTGATTTGGTTATAGATTTCCCTGTTACCTGCGTCCCTGCATGGGCAATATAAGAGTTCTGGGCCCAGTGCTACCAATGTGTCCCCTGTAGTCTTTTTCTAACCAGTTGTCCAGCCCCCTAGCAGGCTGAAAGCTCCAAAAGGCACATATATGATTCACTTGACCCCAAGACATGCTGGCTTACTTTACTGCTGGGGTTATTGCTTGTGCTTTACTCTCACCCCAGTGATGCTGTAGACCATATCTCTTGTCCTTCTAAGTTGACTAGGGCAGCGTTTTATTCTGTCCTTTTTGTTGGTTTTTACAGATCCATAATTTGTTTTGAGGTGTTATTTATTTCAAAGTTGTTTAGAAGGGAGAAATCAGGAAAATCCTTTCTTTCCCTCTGTCATCTCGACTAGGACAGATGCTTTTAAGAAGGCCCTGGGATATAGCTTTAAAATATTGGCAACAGGAGGCAGGACCTAGGTTCAAATTCAGAATGCTGTTTAATGTTACCTTGGGCAAGTTAGTCTTAATGTCCTTAGTAAAATGAAAAAGTTAGATTAAATGGTCCCAGAGAGCTCGAAGTCTGATCCTGTGATACTGAAGGAACCTTAAAATAAAGCTGTTCTGTAATGGCAATTAACCACTGGATACAATGTGGTACATCTAAGGTTTTAGTTATGTAAAGATGAAGTTTGTAAAATTACAATCAGTTATGGGGTAGAAAATGAGCGGATGTTGTTGGCACACAAACAGCAGGTGCATCTAGAGGGAAAGTTTGGAATCCACTTAGTGTCCTGTGTATGATAGTCTACCTGTCTCTTATTTTTTGGTATTTGGTTTTGCAGATAAGAATGGGTTAGAAGAGACCTATGAGTATCTTGAATTAGAACATTTGCTAGTGCCATATGTAGTTAATGCTTGTGTTTAGTTGAGGCTTCCTTGTAGATTATTATTGAGTAGAGATGATTTAAAAAATATTAAAAAAATTTTAAAAATACTTTGCATTTGTAACCAACTCATCTTATAGAATTTTAAAAAATTGTTTAGTTTATAATTTTGTAGTTGGGTATAGAAAAATCTTGCTCTTTTTGTTCATTTTTTTGTGCTTCATAATTGCACTTGACAAATTAGCCTAATTGCTTTTGAAAAAATGGTTACTTTGTAGATTGAGATCCATGTGAATGAAATACTGTTACTAAACTGTTAAATAGCCATCATATGTCATAAACACATAAAAACTTAACTATAACTCTGAGCCTTTACTTAAATAAAGTAGTAAACTACAAGCAGAAAAAAAGATGATCTGCTTACTCTTACAGGCATATCTGAAATATTGAATTTGTTAGCTACTCAGAATTTTTTTAAGTAGATTTAGCCATTCACTAGTTTTTGGACATGCTGTTTCCGTGTTTGTATCACTAATGAAGTGGCACTCTGCAGATAAGGTGTTTTTTATTTTGATAGATTCCTAGTAGAATTGTTGGGTTAAAAAGTATGATCAGCTTTGTGATTTAATGATTGTTGCTTTTCAGAATATTGACACTAATATTTAATATACTCTTTCCCTTTAGGTCAAATTGCAATTCTTCAGGAATTGTTTTGTAGATTGTAATATATTGTGACTTGGCACCATTTCTAAGAAGTTTTATTTATAAATTCCATTATAAATATATTCATGTTCCATATTTGAAAATTTCATAATTAAAATCCTTTTTTAAAATTTTAGAAAAACCTAGTGTAAATCTAGTCATCTATTTTTCCTTCACTGATATGTGTATATGTAGAATCTCAGAATTGGAATCTAGTCCAATTTTAGTTTTATTACTTCCTGAGGTAGGTCATTCCATTGTTTAAAAGTTTAAAAGAAAGTTTTTCCTTATTCACTTGAATGTTTCTTTCTTGGGTTTTACTTTGGTTATGGCCTCTGCCCTCTCTCCAGGTCATTTCTCAGATATTTGAAGGGCTATTTTTCAAGTATTTTCTCATTCCCTGACTCACATTACATTGTTGCCTCATTTATGCCCCGCTTGTACAGTACAATAGAAAATATTCTTTCTTCCATCCTAGATTTTATAGGAGTTTTCTTACCTCAGTATGGTACTTAACCTGTAGCTTTTAAGTTTTATTCTGATTGGTTTTGGTCTCTAATATTTAAAACTTGAATATTTTTGGAATTCTATAGTATATTGGCTAATATCACCATTCTGGATGCAGAATGAATATAAATTACATCTGTTTGTCATATTTTCTCTTAGATTGCAGTTGACCAAAGAGATGGTTATGGAGAAGCCAAGTCCCCTGCTGGTCGGGCGGGAATTTGTGAGACAGTATTATACTCTGCTGAACCAGGCACCAGACATGTTGCATAGGTAAGCATTCCTTTTTGTTGAGCTAGACAGTTATTATGCATAATGTGTTTCCTATTGATCAGTAGAAGTGGCATGATATTTAAACCATTATTTCCTTATCTATAAAATGGAGGTAATGATGCTTTTACTGATTGATAATATGGCTGTGGATTAAATTGATTTTCTAAATGGTAAATAGCCACCGTGACCTTTTTGAATTATTCAAGTAAAATAGGCATTGGTCCTTTAGGAAAAAACCAAAAAACCAAACATAAGGCCACATTTTAATTTAAAGAAAACATGAATAATTGAATTAGAAGACAGATTTTTAAGAATAAAAAATTGAGCAAGGTTTTTTAAGTTATCAGATTCTGTCTTATAGGTTTTATGGCAAGAACTCATCTTATGTTCATGGAGGTTTAGATTCCAATGGAAAACCAGCTGATGCTGTCTATGGACAAAAGGTAAGCATTTTGAAACAACTGCCAATTTTTCTCTTAGGTTATTATGCAATAATAATAACCTAATATAATAAAATAATGTGGAATTGTGAAAAATATCTCTAAATATACTGCTTTTGAACTAACCAGAATTTGGATGCATTGAATTTTAGGACATGGCCCAATTGGTTTTAGAGAAGAAAATCTTTATCAAAATAATTTCAGGATCATTGTTTTATGCAAATTTCATAATGTCTAGGATTTTGGTTGTTTTCTTTTGTGAAAACTTTTGTGAGAGTTGAATAATCTTAGAAATCATGAAATTTTCAATGTTTTTCAAGTACCAATTATTCATTACACTTCAGTTATTCATTGAAGATATCTTCAATGATAAAGAGAATTCCTGCCCTCAAGTAGCTTAGAATCTAGTAAAGCTAATTGGGATTTCTATATAAGTGGAGATAGAAGAAATCAGTTTTGGGAAATAAGGACAAGGTGTCATTTTAGATAGGTCTGGAAGATTTGTAGTGAAATTATTAACAAAACCTAGATCTTTTAGGTACAGGTAAAGGAATTTTTTAGGATAAAGGGAGGGAAAAGGGTACCCATGACACACCAGACTTACAAATGAATGAACTTGTTGAAACTGACAATAAATTTATGTGGGTTAGCTGATTAATACTTGGGTTTTTTAGGAAATTCATCGGAAAGTGATGTCCCAAAACTTTACAAATTGTCATACCAAGATTCGTCATGTGGATGCTCATGCTACCCTCAATGATGGTGTTGTGGTCCAGGTGATGGGATTGCTGTCTAATAATAACCAGGCATTTCGAAGATTCATGCAGACATTTGTACTTGCTCCTGAGGTATGTATTAATGTGAACTGTCATTTTTAATGTTATGACAACCCCAAATCTAAGGAATAGTCAATTAGCACATAACTACTGAAAATAATTTTTAAGACCACAGGATATTAACCTCTTTTTCTTGTTTGGTTTGTCTTGATATTACCCTTTTGTTACAGTTGTCTAATTTGTAATTCCTGTCTATTGCTTTGGGTTTTTTCCATTGGTGGACAATTAAAAAATTGGAAATATAAAATCATAGGATGGAGGCATTGAATTCTTTATCTGTAACTAGACACATGTAAAATTTTTGTCAGGGGAACTATATTGTGAGACAGTTTCACTGTTTGGCAGCTCTGATTAGTGGGAAATTCTTGGCATTTTCATATTGGGCTAGTATTTCCAGCTAACTTGCCCACTAGCAGTCTTAGTTCTGTACTTTAAAGCTAGAATTCTAATTATTTGGTATGACAGTTCTTCAGACACTTTGTTTCTTTCCTCACTTGTGGGGCTTCAGTTTCCATTCTATGTCCCCAGTTCTTTCAAATTTCTCAAAAGTTATGTTGAATGCCTTCTTAACCATTGTGGTTAATTTCTCCTAGATAATACTCTAGTTTGTTAGTGTTCTTATTAAAAAGTGAGAAGAATGAATTTAACACAACGAATTTAATAAGGTACTGCTTTAAGTCTCAGCTTAGTGGAAGTCTTTTTTTTTTCTTAAAACCCTTACCTTCTGTTTTGGAGTCAATACTGTATATTGGCTCCAAGGCAGAAGAGTGGTAAGGGCTAGGCAATGGGGGTCAAGTGACTTGCCCAGGGTTACACAGCTGGGAAGTGTCTGAGGCTGGATTTGAACCTAAGACGTCCCATCTCTAGGCCTGGTTCTCAATCCACTGAGCTACCCAGCTGCCCCCTTAGTGGAAGTCTTAAGGCTTGACACTCACAAATTTTCCACTTTACCAGACCAACATGAAAGTCATGGTTCCCACATCTGGTTTAATGGATCCCATAGAACCTGGGAATTGCAACAATTCCTCATTTCCTTATCAACCCTAAGAGATTTGCTTTAAAGCAGTATGAATAAGTGAAAGGCTCTGGCTGATTAAATTAAAAGTAATGTTCAAGGAAGTTCTCTGATATCTCAGGAACTTTCAATCAAAATCCTCAAAAATATTTGTCTCTGCCCAAAGAGCCCCATAACTGGGTCCCAGATCAATTGACCTGAGAGCAAAATTAACACAAAACAATTCCTGGTCTCCTGCTTTTTTGGTTCTTGGCCTAGAACATTTCTGACCCTTGATCTCCAATAATCTGGAATAACAAAAGAGCAAGAAAATCAAAGGAACTAATGAAAAAGTGAAGTATGGTACCAGAATTTAAGCTGTACTATAAAGCAGTAATTGTCAAAAGTCTGGTACTATCTAAGAAATAGAATGATGAATCAATGGGATAGATTTTTAGAGCTAAGTTACTAGTAATCTAGTGTTTGATAAACCCAAAGATCCCCACTTTTGGGATAAGAACTGATTTATTTGATAAAAACTGTTGGGAAAATCAGAAAACAGTATGGCAAAAATTAGATCTAGACCGATATCCCATTTATCCTATGCCAAGATAAGGTCAAAATGGGTATATGATTTAGTCATCAAGGGTCATATTATTAAGTAAATTGGGGGAACATAGTATAGTTTACCTGCCAGATTTATGGAGAGGGGAATTTATGACCAAATAAGAGAACATTAAAAGATTATTTAATTATATTAAAGCTTTTGTACAAACCAATGCAACCAAGATTAGAAGGGAAACACCAAACTGGGGGGTTAATAATAAATTTCTAATATAAGACAATTCCTCCAATATTTAAAGAACTAGAGCAAATTTATTCATTTACTTATCTGTCCATTTATTTATTTAATTACTTGTTTATTCATTCATCCATTCATTTATTTACTTATTCACCTATTTATTTGCTCATTCATTCATTTATTTATTTCCCTTCCATCTTGGAATCAATACTGTTTATTGGTTCCAAGGCAGAAGAGTGATAATGACTAGGCAATGAGGCTTAAGTAACTTGTCCATTGTCATATACCTAGGAAGTAATTGAGGGTGGATTTGAACCTGGGACCTCCCTTCTCTAGTCCTGGCTTTCAATCTGCTCAGCTACACAGCTGCCTCACTAGATCAAATTTATAAGAAAACAAGTTGTTCCCTAAATGACAAAGAGTCAAAAGGATATGAATAAGCAGTTTTCAGATGAAGAATTCACAGCTATTATTAATCATAAAACATGTTCTAAAGCCCCCTCTTGATTAGCGAAAAAGAAATTAAAACAATTTTGAGGTCCCATCTCACAACTGTTACATTGGCCAGTATGACAGTAAAGGAAAGTGATAAGTGCTAAAGGGATGTGGCAGAATAGGGACACTTAATTCATTGCTAGTAGAGTTGTGAACTGATCAAACCCTTCTGGAGGGCAATTTGGAATTATGCCCCAAGGCTTATAAAACAATGCATACATACCATTTGATCGGTAATACCACTACTAGTTCTGTATCCCAAAGAAATTTAATAAAAGGGGGAAAGGATTTAAAGAAAAATATTTATAGCAGCTCTTTTTGTGGGTGGTAAAGAATTAGAAATTAAGGGAATGTTCTTCATCAGTTGGGGAATGACTGAATAAATTCTATATGAAGATGATGAAATGCTATATTATGCTATAATGATAAACAGAATTTCAGAAAAAGCTAGAAAGGTAGGGGCAGCTGGGTAGCTCAGTGGATTGAGAGCCAGGACTAGAGACGGGACATCTTAGGTTCAAATCTGGCCTCAAGACACTTCCCAGCTGTGTGACCCTGGGCAAGTCACTTGACCCCCATTGCCTAGCCCTTACCACTCTTCTGCCTTGGTGCCAATACACAGTATTGACTCGAAGACGGGAAGGTAAGGGTTTATAAAATTAAAAGAAAAAAAGAGCTAGAAGGACCTACATGAACAGAGTGAAATAAGCAGAACCAGGAAAATATTGTACATAGTAACAGCAATATTTTGAATGATCGATGTTATAGACTATTATTGGCAATACAATAATCCAGGACAATTCTGAGGGATGTAGGATAAAGAATCCTATCCGCTTCTAGAGAAGGAACTGTTAGAGTCAAAGTGCATGTGAAAGCAGATTTATCGTTTGTTTATTTGGGTTTATACTTTGGGTTTTTGGTTTTATGACATTATTCACAAAAATGAACAACATGAAAATATGTTTTGCCTGATTTATATATATAAAATTCACATTCTCTTGCCAGCACTGGGAAGTGGAACAAGGGAAGGGAGGGAGGGGGAGATAAGTTCGAGCATATAACTTAGATGTTTGGAAATTTGTTATTACATGCAATTAGAAAAATTAACCAAATCCTAAGTAGTCAGGGTCACAAATACCAGCTTTCTATTATAGCACAGCAGTTTCTGCGCCCTGATTCTTTTAGCAAAGTTTGATGTATTGATGTAACCAGCCATCTGAGACTCTTGTGGAAATTTCTGGGCATGTGTGGCCCAAATTGGGACCTGCCTGTAGCTGGTGGTATTCTATCTACTTGTAAACCAAGGTTCTACTGCTCTTTCAGTTCTGCTTCTTGCAGGCTGTGTCTCACTGTTGGAGGTGCCAGAACATCATTTATTTTCCTGTTATTCTATTATCACTAATGCAGTCAGTCATTGCTTCCTACACCTACTTGAAAGTCCCTTTTGTGGCTTTCCTTATTTTTGCCATTGGTCTTGTTTGATCTACCTGAGTATTACTTATTACTGCCCTTGTCACAACTGTATAGAGTGAAACTCAGTGTCATTTCATTCCCTATTCCTAATTTAAGGTATCATTAAATTATAGATCTACATGGATGTTAATATAAACTATTCAAGAATCTTTGTCTCTGTTTCTTACTGCACTTATATTTTAAAACATTACTAATGTTTATAATATTGAATATATTTAGATTTTACTTGTCTGTTAAATGGTATAAAGTCCTTTACTTGTACTTATATAATGATCAGTTTTTGAAATGCCAGCTGTGTAAGTAGATGTCTTTCTTCTATTTTAGGGTTCTGTTGCAAACAAATTCTATGTTCATAATGACATCTTCCGATACCAAGATGAGGTTTTTGGTGGCTTTATTACTGAACCCCAAGAAGGTAAGGATTTCCTTTTTATATGTGAGGTTGGCATTTTTAGTTCATTGACTACTTTTTTTACTAATGTTCAACTGAAGAAAAAGTACTTTTTTTTTCCTATTTAATTTGATTGGCAGGTCCTTTACTGTTAACCACTTTAAAAGATTGCCTTTTAGGGTGCAGCTGGGTAGCTCAGTGGATTGAGAGCCAGGCCTAGAGATGAGAGGTACTAGGTTCAAATTTGGCCTCAGACACTTCCTAGCTGTGTGACCCTGGGCAAGTCACTTGACCCTCATTGCCTAGCCCTTACCACTATTTTGCCATATACCAATACACGGTATTGATTCCAAGATGGAAGGTAAGGGTTTTATAAAAAAAAAAGTTTGCCTTTTGAGTTCATGCAGGAGTATGCTAGAACTGGTTTATGGAAGCTGTTTTGATATATATTACATTACTTTGAAAATTTGCAAGCCTACAAATCAGGACTTAGTTTATTGTTTTATTTGTCTAGATTTAAAAGGTATTGAAGAATAATGGTAATTATGCCATTTAAATAGCTAGTTAACATTAATAAAGTATTTGCTAGCAGATTTAACAAGACCCATTTAATAGGCTCCTTATATTCTTTTTTGGTGTGTGGATAACTCGGTCCACTTCATTGAGGTTTAAGATGATCCTTCCAAATATGATAAAAATGATAAAAATGATAGATAAAAATGAAAGAATATAATGAATATTATGAATGTTAAACATTGCACCATACACTGGGCCTTACCTTATGAATTCTGTCCTTTAGTAAAATTATAATTTCCACTGAGGAATGCTTCAATAAAGAACTAAAAGCTTAAAACAATTTCTAAGGAACTGGGATTGCTTTCTCATAAATATCATATTTCAATAATTTTTCTCCCCAAATTTAAATGTTTATTAAATAGCTGCATAATTACTTTAATTATACTTACTCTCTAATATAGAATCTGAGGAAGAAGTAGAAGAACCAGAAGAAAGACAGCAGACCCCTGAGGTTGTTCCTGATGACTCTGGAGCTTTTTATGACCAGACTGTCAGGTAAAGAAACTTCCTTACAAATAAAAACTTGTTTCTATAGTCAATTTTCTTGAATTCTAGTAGGAATTTGCAAATCGATTTTCCTTGAATCCAGGATCTCTAGCATTCTCTGAGACTCAAAACAGGTCTTTGACCTTTTAATGGTAAAATAACCTTGTATTTTTGTTATAAATTGTTAAGAGAAAGCAGCATAGTGAATAGCATGATAAATTTGAGGTTAAAAAAAGTTCAATTCCCACCTCTGATTGTTCTGTCATTTTCAATCATGTCTTGTGACCTCATTTGGGGCTATCTTTGGTAAAGATACTAGCATGGTTAGCCATTTCCTTTTAGCTCATTGTATAGTTGAGGAGACTAAAGCAAACAGGATTAGGTGATTTGGAAGATGAGTACCTCCTGGCTATTCACACATAGTCAAATCACTTATTTTTCAAAAGCTCAGTTTTATGATCTGTAAAATGGAGAGTACTTTTCTCAGGATGAGTGCTCTGCAAACCTAAAGGACTATCTTAGGTGAATTGATATTGTCCTAATACCTTCAGTGTATCTTATATTTGCCTTACTATGTATAAAATAAAAAGATTGAGACAACATTCATGTTGCTTAGTCATTTATTGAGCATTGTTTTAAGTAATTTTGTCTTCATTGACCTTATATTAGATTGACCTTCCTATTAGATTATAAATAGGAAGAAATAAAACAACATGACAAACAGAAGAATTAAATATTGTAAGACAGGATTGTGCTGAATGAAAGTTTTTGATACATTGATCCAATTTTGAATAGCTATAAAATATATTTTATATATTGTGCACTGTACTGAAGGAAGGAAAGAATGAAGACTTTATTTAAAAAAATTATTTTTAGTTTAGAAATAAACCAATAAGCACTTAAAAAATCCAACCTGCAATTTTCCCCCCTTCTTTCTTCTGAAGTATTATTTCTTGTTTTTGGTTCATGACTATGGTCAAAACCTTGGAATTAAGACAATAGTCAGCTTTATTGTTGGACTCTAGGAAGTAGAATGATTTAATTAATGCATTATATTACAAGCAATGACCTGGAGGAGCATCTGGAGGAGCCTGTTGTGGAACCAGAGCCTGAACCAGAACCAGAGCCTGAGCAGGAAGCTGAAACTGAAAGCCACGAAGAAAAGTCTGAACCAGCTTTGGAAGAGCCTGTTTCTGAGGAGACTCAAAAGAGTTCATCATCTCCTGTCCCTGTAGATACAGCTCCAGCAGTACAGGAGGACCTGAGAGTAAGGAAGATTAGTAATTACTACTCTCTGGCAACACCTATTTTTAATGTTTGATGATTTGTATAGTGTCTGTTTAAACTTGCATGAGTTTTTGAAGAAAGTTCCTCCATGTTCATATTCGCAGTTTGTCTTTGTCTAACAATTGAAGATGCTTAATATCTTTTTAAAAAGAAATCTTAGTTATATATTTTAATACCACTAAAATTCTCTTCCTTCTATCCCTTTGTAGAAAGTCATCTCATAAAACAAGTATGTTTTAAATAAAAATAATGAAGAGGAAAAGAAATGACTCCTTGAAAAAGTCTGAAAGATGTTAAATTTATCACATCTGGGGAATTCACCTTTATAGAAGAGTACACTTTGCTTTTTTATAATTTGTAGCATGTTTATCATGTTTTTCAGTTCATGTAAATCCATTCTTTTCTGTCTTCATCCTATGTTCTATTACATTCATGTACCCTAATTGATAGGCATTTGCTTCCTTAATATTACTAAAAAGTGCTGCTATAATTATTTTGGTCTTTTGGACTTAATCAGTGGCCCCTTGGATTATGAGACTGGATTGAAATCTATAGGCTAAAGGACATGAAATGAACATTTAGCCACTTTATTTGCTGATTCCAAATTGCTTTCCAAAATGGCTGTATTCTACTAATAATGCACCGATTGTGCTTATATTTCTATATTCCCTTCCCACAACAGACTTATTCCCATTATATACATATATATTATTTTTTATTTGTTGCTATTTTTATAAACGGGGGGTTACGCTATGAATAGTAGATGGCATATGAAAACTCATTCTGGTATCCCTGTGTAATGCTACTTCATGTGTTTTATAATAATTTTTTTTAATAATGTACCATAGCCTCATAACCAATCCTTCATCTCTTTAGTTTATTTAACTTAATTTGATATATTTTCAGTGTACTCTGACTATAGCATTCTCCAAGGCCTTCTATTTTGTTGCATTTTTGCTGTTCATTACTCATTGTCCATAGGTGTTGCACCTAATTAATCCTTTTCCTTTGGTAGGGGCACATAGTAGTTATATTCTCCATATTTATTCCATTTGCAATCATATTTTGGTTGAGTCTCTTGTCCCTATCTTCCCCCTGACCCCTGTTCTCCCCCCCCCCCCCCCCCCCCCGAGTTCTAGAATCCTTTTCCTCCCCTAGTTTTCATGGTTTGTTATTTGATTGATTCTGTCCTAAAAGTAGATGAGACCATGGCCACTTGTCATTTTTAAGGATTGGCAAAAACTACTCTTGAAAGATGGTGTGAGTGGGTATGGGAATTTGTTGCTTTGAAAGTGCCTACAGTATTAGAGACTCACTTCTAAGGAACAGAAGATGATTAAAGAAATTTTGTATGTTTTGGCTGATCCTTTGTTTACACCATTTCTTTTAGACATTTTCTTGGGCATCTGTGACCAGTAAGAACCTCCCACCTAGTGGAGCTGTTCCAGTGTCTGGGATACCACCTCATGTTGTTAAAGTACCAGCATCGCAGGTGAGGTCCTAATAATGTGAAAGTTAGATTTAATTTTAGAAGATTTTTTTGTTGATACTCTAGAGGAAAAAACATGATCCAAGGTTGTAGCAAATAACTTACATTAGTTAGCAAATCAAACATGGCGAGATTTACTTACTTGCATATAAATTGTTTTTAATCCAGGCTCGCCCAGAATCAAAACCGGAATCTCAGACACCACCACAGAGGCCCCAAAGGGACCAGAGAGTAAGGGAACAACGAACTAATATCCCACCCCAGCGGGGACCCAGACCAAGTAAGAGGATCTTAGGAAGTATAATATATTTAGAGATTTTGATTTTTGTGTTTCAGACTAAATGATAAGTGAGTCTTTTCTCTTGTTAATGATGGTTGACTTGAGAGAGCCTTTAGTGATATGTGATATTAGGGCCAGTGGAATCAGTATAGGCTTTTATTGTTTTTTTTAATTTGACTTGAAGTATTTTGTTTCTTTTAAGTTCGTGAAGGTGGTGAACAGGGTGATATGGATACAAGGAGAATTGTACGATATCCAGACAGTCATCAGCTTTTTGTTGGAAATCTTCCACATGATGTGGACAAAGCAGAACTAAAAGATTTCTTCCAAAGTAGGTTACTGAATTGTAGAAACTTGAATTGAAAGTGTAAGTTCTCTTGGCATAACAACAGGTCTAACAAGTGACCGAAGGTTTCTGTGTTTCGTTCAAAGGTTATGGGAATGTTGTGGAACTTCGAATTAATAGTGGTGGAAAGCTACCCAATTTTGGTTTTGTGGTGTTTGATGACCCAGAGCCAGTTCAGAAGATCCTTGGTAGCAGGGTAAGACTTTCATATAAATAGTATTCTGTTTGTAAGTAAACATGACATTGGTAGTGAAAGGTCTCTCATTTTATGATAATCATTTTTCTTTGATTTGAATAAGTGAATACTCCATTTTGGTCTCTAAAATTATTAGATACATGTACTGTATTTTGCAAAAGTTACTACATATGCTTTTGATATGTGATCACACAAAAATGAATTCTAAACTACTGTTTTTACCACTTGCAAGGGCAGGAAGGAGAGACTAAAATTATGACATTCATTATCTCAGAAACCCCTTTAATTTTTGTGTGAGAGCTGAAATCTTTACAGAAAAACTTCTATATAGCAATCCAATCATTTAATTTTTACACAACAGAATAATTAATGAGCACAATTATAAATATGGAGGTTTTAATCTGATAACTTGTAGTACTTCAAAATAGGAAAGCCTACTAACATGACCTGGCTCAGGAGGAGTTAGAAAAGACAAATTCCTTATTTTTTTCTCCTTAGTCTTTACAGAATGCTAGGCATGAATAAACTTCACTCCAGTCTCTAAGCACTGGAGGAAATTGGTCCAAATAGGGTAATCATCCTTTTATAAAATTCTGTTAACTAGTAAACACAATTTTCTCCCTTAGTTGGCTGTCTTTCTATTAACAATCTCAGTGTATGGTAAACAGTATTAATATAGTTTACTCAAACATTTCATTTTAACCACGAGTAGGCCCATAGTAAAGGTGTAATATATCTGTAATTACACATAGTTTAATGGCCAAACCCATTGACCCCTCCTTGGTCTCCCACCTACATGTCCATTAAGATAGGTCATGTCTGTTTTTTTTTTAAATCCTTACCATCTATCTTAGAATCAATACTGTCTATTGGTTCTAAGGCAGAAGAATGGTAAGGGCTAGGTCAAGTGACTTGCCCAGGGTCACACAACTAGGAAGTAAGTGTCTGAGGCCAAACTCCCATCTCTGGACCTGGCTCTCAAATCTACTGAGAGCCCCCCCCCAAACCCCCTCCCCCAAGATCAAATGTCAGTATGCACGTCATGTTTAAAATAAATTGTTCTTCTGCAAGATTTAATTCTTTTTCCAGTCATTTTAGGCATATAATTTTAGGATCGATCTGTTTAGCATATTTTATGTTGTGAGGATCCTAGGAGCATCCTTTTCATATTGATAAAAGACAACTGTAGCCTCATGGTAGACTAGCACATAATTTCCTCCTTTGTTGCTTTATATAGTTTGTTCTTGATTTCAAAATAAAGAAGCCATCCTTAATTCCCTTTCCAAATATACACATATACGAGTGTGTGTGTTTATAAAAACTTAAATTCTGTTTTAGAAACTAGTTAGTGCTAAGGGCTAGGCTAGGTAGTGGCTGAGGCCCATAGTACCCTCTTCTACATTGTAAGGCTCTAGCTATACAATAGTTTCTTAATTTTTTTGTCTTTATTATATTATCTGGTTCCTAGCACAGTGCTTGTCTACACAGATGGCAGGCACTTGGTAAATGGTTTCTGAAAGAATAATAGAATTCCAGAATTGAAAGGGACTCAAAGATGATATAGGCCTGAACCTCTTCTAAAAGATTCTTGGTAAATGATTATCTAGGTTCTACTTGAAAACTTGTAAAAACATTTTACCCTTTAAAAGAAAACTCATTCCATTCAGTTGTTGGTTTGCTTTAATCATTAGGAATTTCTTTATGTCTCTTCCCTCTCCAGTCTCTCAATTTTTATCTGTTTAAATAAATGCCTGCATGAACCAGACATATATTAAAAGAAATTAAGCATTACTCTCAGCTTCCCTTTTCTTACCTATAATAGCTCAGGTTCAGTAAACTCCACTGTTTGTGAAATTTATCCATTATCTTATCACTCAGTTTTTTCCCCCCTTCTTACCCTGCTGCCTGCCACATCAGGGCCTAACTATAGATTTTATAGTTAAAGAGCTGTTGGGGAAATAACAATAATATCTTGAGGTCATTTTTTTTTTAGGTATTATGAGAGATTAAGGCTTTTTTAAGGCTAGCCTAGGAATTCATCTGAAGTGCTTTGGAAATCTCAAAGTGCTAACAACTATCATTGTTCTTAGTACACTTAACTTTTGCTTCTATGTTCTTAATTCCAAATAACCAGCCTATAAATGAATTTTGAGAACAAATGTGGTATTTTGTCAAACTTATACATTCAATATTTGGTGGCATTCAGGAACTGTAATTTTAGAAATCTTTTAACTTTTACAGCCCATCATGTTCAGAGGTGAGGTGCGTTTGAATGTTGAGGAAAAGAAGACAAGAGCTGCTAGAGAAGGTGATCGTCGGGATAATAGACCACGTGGACCAGGAGGCCCACGCAGTGGCCTAGGTGGAGGAATAAGAGGGCCTCCCCGTGGAGGAATGTCCCAGAAACCAGGATTTGGAGCCGGAAGGGGAATTGGTCAACGCCAGTGAATTCGGCGCACAGATCTTCACATGATGGCACAAATCTTTGCTCCTGCAGCGTTGTGAATTTCAGCCTTGGGTATCTTGGAATGTGACCCTAGCCTGTTATATAGACTGCCTACGTTTGATACAATTTCAGGCCCTTTTTTGTTGTGTTAATGGTTTTTTTGTGTGTGCTGTTTTCATTCCCCGCTGCCCCCCTAAGTCCTTGTCCCCAATTCCATTTTTGTGGAACAATATTTTAGGAAAAGTCGATTTTAAAAGAAGAAAAAAAAACTGAAATTCTTGCTCACCTCAAATATACGGACTAGATTTTTTCTTCTTTTTTTTACAACAGCGGTTTTATCCCAAAGGACTATCTCTTTTGCTTATAACTGATATTGGAATAATTTTTCTTTCCTTTTTCCACGTGTTCCAAGAATCTGTCAGAAACCCAGGGTTTGGCAAACATTTTGAGGGCAGGAAAAAACCCCAGTTGTTCATTGAGGGCCATGACTACTCTCTGGTTTGGAGTTGTTGCCACTGGAAAAATTGACAGTCACACTTTTCTCTGTGGCATGGTTAAAAAACGGAATAAAGGGTATTCATAGAACTTTTTTTGCTTTTGATACGTGATCACACAAAAATGAATTCTAAACTACTGTTTTTACCACTTGCAATTTTGGATTGCGGGATAAGTTTTAAATGTGTAGAATTCAACTCTTTAAAAACGCTTTTCCTGAATTTGTGGAAAAATTTTTTTATTGAAGTAGGGAGTTTTTTTCATGTTTAGTTTGTATTTGTAAAAAAACAAAACAAAACAAAAAAACAGCAAAATTGTTGTGCCTTCTATTTATCTCATTCCAGTCTTGGCAAATTGTTTTAAAAATAAATAAAAAATAAAAACATCTAGATTTGCTTTATCAGGTTCAGAGTATATGGGAATTTTTCCCTGAAATGTTTTGTTAGTCTTTTCATCTTAAAGCATCATCTGCATTATGATGTTTTATCTTGTGTTCATAGTTAACTACCTGGTTCTTATAGGTACACAGAAGATGGAATCTAAGCTAGAATGCTTTTGGTTCAGTCTGGATTGAAGAGTCTTTTAATTAGTCATCTTATAAATTAGTCATGATCAATATCTGGTCCATAAGTATAGCATGCTACAAGGAATTTGAAACCCTTGTGCTGGCGTTCTGGCTAGCTATCACTGAAATTCATAGGTAACAATAAATTTATCTTTTATAGTAGTTTTTATTAATGTTTTAGGTCTTGCTTTTTTTGTAAACAGTTAAAATTTTTTTCCTGAATGGAAGGTTCTTGTAAAGGTAAGAACTAAAGAAGTATAGTATATTTTGTGATGTAGTTGGTTATGGGAGGTGGTTTTTGTAGGTTTTTATTTAGATACTTGGGGAAACCTAGCCTTCATTTTTTTTTATCTTGTTATTTACCCATAGAGTAAAGTTATTTCACTCCGAATACTTTTTAGATTCTCCTAATTTGAAGGGGATTGGAACAGTACACTTTATTCTGAAATTGTTGAACAGATCATGCTATAAACTGGTTAGTAGTATACAGTTTTTATTGGAAACAGGTTGAACAGTCAATCCAAAGTGTTATGGTTAATGGATTGAACTCAACCTGGATAGGGAGAGATCTTCAGTGTCCCATAGGACTCTGTTTAGTGTACTTGAATCCATATTTTCATTCTTAACTTGGATGAAAGGCATAGAAGACTAGAATGGACCAAATTTATCTTTAGGTTTTCTTAACAAATTCAATCTCATTTGTGTTAAAAAACAAATGAGGGAGCAGCTGGGTTGTTCAGTAGATTGAGAGCCAGGCCTAGAGATGGGAGGTCTTAGGTTCAAATGCAGCTTCAGACGTTTCCCAGCTGTGTGACCCTGGGCAAGTTATTTAACTGCCATTGCCTAGTCCTTACCACTCTTCTGCCTTGGAACCAATACACAGTATTGATACCAAGACAGAAGGCAAGGGCTTAAAAAAATAGCTACTTTTATCTGATTAAAAAATTTTCTTTAATGAGTCAAAAAGTAAAATCAATTTATAGAATGAAGGAGCTATTAATTACTAGCAGTTTTTTTCTTTAAACCATGTCTGCTTTGGGTACTATAGTGATAATCTGAAACATGTCCATGGGAGCCTCCTGCTATCTGTATATATAGGACAAGGGAGCTATCTGAAAAATGTGAAAAGGGAGGGAAGATTCAAGGAAGATTTATTATGAAGCTAAGTTTTACAATACTATTTAAGGAATGAATGCACTGAGAATCGATGAAATCTACTCTTTGGAATTTATAAACCTAATTTCTGTGTATTTGCATTTGAAGATTGAACCTATAAATAAGATATATTCAAGAACTCTTGTTAGGATTTTCATGTAGAACTTTTTTCCTCCTCAAGGCTAACAGACTTATTTCATATCATATACCAATGATGGCAAAACTTTTAGAGACTGGGTCCCCGAACTGCAACCCTCATGCCACATGTGATTTGCCCACCTACCCCAGACAGGGGAGGGAGAAGCACTTCTTTTGGGCTGCTGGGCAGAGATGTTGGTGATCTGAGAATTGTCCTCAGGCATGGTGGAGAGGGTAAAGGGAACAGCCCCCTCCAGCATATGTGCCATAGGTTCACCAGTACATCCATATACAATGCAGCAAAAGGATGCCATTTGTTGTATTTCTATTTGAACATAAATTAAAGTTTGGTATTAGTTGTAAGAGTTAAGATTAGTTGGTTGCTATAAACTGTAGTGATTAAAATAGTGGAAGACTTAAATTGTTGTAGATAAAGAGTGGATGAATAAATTGTGACGGCAGAAATGTTTTTTATATTAAAAATAAAGTGGTTGACAGGGAAATATTCCCAATTATGAAATATACCCAAGTCAACTGGGTTTTATAGAGATTTTAATTAATTCAATGAGGAATTAAAGGAGAGAGAATAAAAGAGGAATAAGTATGAAGGGCCTTAGCCAACATGGCCTAGACCTGAGTCTTAAGAGAGAGATTAGTCAGTCTTTAATCACTCACCAGAAGATCTGTCCAAGCAAGGATTCTAGTGATCAGAGAGGCACCAGCTGCAATTCAGACTTCCCAGCTGACTGTCCTGAGAGAGGCCCAGGTGAGACAGTCTCCTTAGAGGGAGTTCCAGCCAGAGTCCTCCTCAAAGGGAGTTCCAGCCAGAGACTGTCCCAAGAGCCTGTTTGCAGAGCTCTCTCCCAACAGTCTCTTTAGAGACTGTATTTAAGACTGTCCTTCAACAAACAGACTGCTCTTTTCCTTATAAAGGGAATTTTCTCCTATGTCACCTCCCCTAAGTTATCCCATCTACCAAAATCACAGTAGGCATTTTTCAAAGGACAGACCATTCTTAGTTCACACCTGAGTAGATTAGAATCTCCAAGTTTTCACCTCTTTGCTCCTTGTAAGTTCACAAGTTGCTTGACCTTTATAGGTACTTAGCACCCTTTTGTATTAGTCCCAAAATAGGCATGGCTTAAGTATGGGTTTAAGTACTTTTCATTGTTTAGCAAGGAGTTTTTTCCCCTAAAGCAGGCCTAAGTAGGGGTGGAACAGAGCTCACATTCCCGAACTAAGTTACTTTCACTGCCCAAATGGAGAATGGTCCCAATGTGGAATTTTCAAGGTTTACAATCCTAACCCCATGTTGGGGGCTGTTCCTGGGTAGGTAAAACTGGCTTTATAGGCCCGTGGATAGAACTGCTTGTGTGAATTCATCTGACACTATAGAGTATATTAAGAGGTGTGAGGCCTGGGGAACCAGTAAGTACTGGAATGTGGAGAGGGCTTGCAAAACTATTGTGTTATGACTCCTACTTTGAGAATCCATTGAACATAGAGAGGATAAGGTGACTGGAAATAAAATTTTACCTAAAACAACTTTAGCTAAAGGTATTTTGAACTGGATTAGTAAGATAAGGATTTTTTTTTAAACTTTTACCTTCAGTATTATCTATTTAGTATTGGTTCTAAGGTAGAAGAGTTGTAAGGACTAGGCAATTGGGGTTAAGTGAGTTGTCTAGGGTTACATAGCTAGGAAGTGTCTTGAGGCCAGAGTTCAACCCAGGACTAAGCTAAGGATTCTAATATTTTAACTCTTTCATAAAAAATTGAAGGGGGAAAGTGGTAGAATCTAGTATATTGGATTTAGGATGTGGGATTCTGAAAATTTTCAGTTTTCTCATTTCTGATTTAATACTTTAATACTAGTTTAGTATATTGATTATGTTTTAGGAATCTTGGAGATCTGGTTCTAATTCTAGTTTATCACTAATATGGAGCCATATTTCATTATTTGTAAATGAGGGAGAGAGATCTTAATGAAGTTCTTTATTATTACTTCATTGTGTTAATCATTTACTGGAGAGCTTAGATCAGGGGTCCCCAAACTTTTTACATGGGGGCCAGTTCACTGTCCCTCAGACTGTTGGAGGGCTGGACTATAAAAATAACTGAACAAATTTGTATACCACTGTTTGGGATAGCGGAGGCTGCAGTACTGATGGACCTGTCACACAGCAGTATATACAGTGCAGAATCCTCTCCCCCAGATAGCTGCTCACCATGCTGACTTCTTCCATTGTGCAGACACACAATCCTTTGTGCTGTGACATGGTCAGTTACTCTCAGAACAAGGCACCACTCAAAGGATTATGTCACCGGAAGTAGTATTCCACGCTTTGTGGCACTGCCACATACAATACTCCCAAGATCACAGGATATAGATGCATCTTATGATCCTTTCACTGACCACCAATGAAAGAGGTTCCCCTTCTAGAAGTGTGATGGGGGCCGGATAAATGGCCTCAGTAGTTTGGAGACCTCTTGGCTTAGTTCTTAAGGTGTTCGGTAAGTGTTTATTGTTGTATTGACAGTATAAGTATTGGCAATTTATACTTGGCAGAACCCTTTTTTTTGCAATTTCCTTTAAAAACCAAAACCGTAATGCATAAGACTTAGAGTCTTTCTAGAAATGGGTTCTCTGAATGTTTTAATTTTTTAGACTTGTGAAGTCTAAATTAAATTAGTGTTTTTATTTTGGAACATGTTTAAAAGCAATTATGGGCATTATATATTTTCGTATACTTTTTATGTCAAATAATGAAGTCACATGCCAACTTCCTGTGCCCTGCCACATTGTAACCAACACTTCTAACTAGGCCTTATACCTTGCATGTATTTAAGGAGAGATTAGTTAAAGATTTCTGACTTGACGGACTTCTGTTGAACTAGAGAGGGTTCATAGCATAGACTAAATAAGCAACTGATGGTGGATTTTTAATGATGGATTTTCTTTTTTGTGTAATTTAATTTTGTTAATCAGAATTTGAGGACTAGAAAAATGTGACATTCAAGATTTCCTTGTCAGTATGTCCCAGATGAAGTTATATATATTCATTTTCTTAGGCACTTGTGGATTGGGGGATTGGGCTACATCAATTTTTATTATAAAACAGTTGAGTATGAAACTTGAATTGTAGATAATAACATTTATTACTCTTACTAAATAGAAAACATTATTTTCTTATATAACACATGTGGAAAAGTAACTTTTGTGGTAAATTATAATTTCTAATTCCAGCCTATTTTTTAATCTGGTATTTTGTTTCTGTACTTTAAAAACTTTAGTTTTTCTGAACTAGATTTTTATTGTTGGGGACCATTTTTAATAGTGCAGCATTCCATGTGAATGTGGGACTAAATTAAATGTCTTCATGCTGAGTTACTGGTCAAATCGCATCTCTGAGCTTGTTTTCTGACTTGTAAAATGATTGTAAAACTATTTTAACTTTTATATTCTTAGCTTTAGCATTTTATAAAACAGTTGTCATGTCTGTTTCCATGATCTATTTAAAGTTTTAGAACATTTGAGAAACAAATATCAGTAATTAAACACATGCTAATTATCATTTACATAGTATAATCAGAATAGATTAGTTTAGATACCTAAAGAGATAAAAAAAATTTGTAATGCCTCGTGTATTTTCTGGAACAGAAGATTGAACCCTAAGGACTTTTTAAGACACCATGATATTATTGACATTAAAACTATATACTATTATATACTATCTACTATTCTACTTTGTAAAGTCCTGCAAAGTAGATAGTGAAATAAAGTGAAATAATGATGAATAATTACTCAACTTGGAGAGGTGAAAGTTTTTATCCATATAAAAAATGTGGGTCAGCGTTTGAAGGGTTGAATTAGGTCCTTGGGAAACAGCCAACAAAATAAAATGTTTAAAGGTTTGTCAGTTAATATAATTTTAATATAAAATTATAGGAGACATATAGGAATTGGATTTTTTGGTGGGCATTGCCTCTGCTTTGACAGGAATGCTTTTGTGATTTGTCACGGCTGAATTCTATCCAGATGAACTTGGTATACCTTGGTAGTTTTGTAGTTTCTGTTCCATTGTGGCATGAGAGATTATTGAATCCCCAAAATACAGAATGTGAGGGTAGGGTAAGTAAAGTATGAAGAGGGAATGAGAAGTGTAAAAAGGGTATGACCAAAAGCATAACAAAGCTGATAGGGGTTTTTGGGTCAGCACTAAATAGGACTTTAAAGCTCATTTAGATGAATCCTTTTTAACCCAAGGGGGAATTTTGGGCTTGGAAATGAATATGATTTAGGCATAGTTTAGTGGCTAATACTGGAACTAGTATCTGTACTTGAGTCTATAGGTCTTGGTTATATCAGTAACAGTAAACTTTCAGGAAATTGTAATTTGGGTTGATTTATTTGCCAGCTTCATTTGATGAAATTAGTCAAGCATGAAATGCTTCTTGTGTTAGGCATTATGCTTAGTGCTGCTTAAGGTGAAGTTCAGAGGCCTTCTTTCTCATCCTCTGCCTTGTGGATCACTTTTCTTGCAAAGAGAAGTAAAGATAACCGGGAAAATTGAGAAACTAAACATATCTCTAAATTCGTGTTTTTATGTTAAGAAAGGTAAAAATAAGAATTCTGGATCTTATGTGACTGTTGGAGAACAGGCAAGGTAGGGATATCTTTACAGTGAGGAAGGGTGAGTAGAGGGAACCAATCCTAAAGCCTAGTTCTTAGGAAATTTTCTAGTTTGTTCTTTATGAGTTATTTGGAACCCAAATTGATTCTAGTGCTCACTTGGCTACTTAGTTAATCTGTTCATGACTTTCCTACTTGGGAATTATAGAACCATGAGAATTTGGCTAAGATTTTAGGTCATGGGTATTTCCATACTGTTCTACCACTTCTCACCCCCTATTCTGTGTTTTAACTCATGTAGTTTTCTGAAATGTGTTTTGTTTTCTTAGTACCACCAAGATCCAGCCATCAAAGATTAGTAATTGTAAGTCCAACCAGTCCATTCAGAGAAAATTTCAGAAAACTTTTATTTTTTTCTTTTTTGTTGGAATCAGCATGGATGGGTGTACTGCTGGTTCAATAAATATATTTTTATATACATGTATCACAGAAATCTTACATTCCATTTTAAAACTGCAGAAATAGATTTTTTTCAAGCCAAAAAAATATCTGCCATTACTTTTGTGAGTTCATGCAAAAAAATGGGGTAGAGTCATACAAGTTAGTTTAGTTGGAAGTAAAAATATTGCATTAAGGAAGCGGTTGCTTGATGTGCTGCCAAACAGGTCCTTAACTGTGGCATTAAGGCCATACCAATTTTATACATATATACAAATAAATTCCCATATAAAAGATAGGGATATCACATTTTCTTTAGGGAAAAAACATGGCAGGGTTGCTTACGGGTTATTCTGCACAGGTTTTTCTGTCCAAACATTTTTTGAGGCTCCTTTTATGTTGATGCATTTTTGTTGACAGTGGCTTTATTTTTGGCCTCTGCCTTTTGAGGTGGAATACTCTTGTTTATGAACCCATCTGTATTCTGCAAATATTTTTGGACATTGTCTGAATTTTTTCCTACCCAAATCTGTATCCAGGGGTGATTTCACTGGTGATAAACTATAACTTTAAGGATTCAGACCTATTAGCTGAGGTTAAGATCTTAAAAAAGTGTAAAATGGTGAATAGTGAAAAATGGCTCTGGAAATTTCCTTCTCTTCATATATGCTTGGGGAATGAACACTGTAATGGAACTAGTATGATAGTTGCTTTTTCTTTTTGTAAATGGGGGAAAGATGTAAAAATTCAACTTCAAGGGCTTGTATCCTACTTAACCTAATCCTTGACTTCAAGGAAGGAACTAAGCATTTATGAAGTACCTACTATATGCCAGGTACTGCTAAGCACTTAAATATTTCATTTGATCTTCACAACAACCCTGGGAGGTAGGTGTTATTGCCCTCTTTTTTTGTAGCTAAATAAGCAGAGTACTGGGTTTTATTTTGGGCTGTCCCAACTACTCGTGGCCCCCCCCCCCCCCCCCCAGGTAGATGGCTTTTCCAGTTATCTCTTTTCCATGACTTTTTGCAGTGTACATAAAAGGAGCAAATCCTTTGAAGATGATCTCCAAGATTGTTCTAAGTTTTGGTTGTTGTCTGCCATGGATGAGTTATGTTATGGCCTGTCTTTGACTAGCCAATGAATCCAAGTCCTGACTGGAGCAAATTAAGCTTTTTTTATACACTACAAGTCTGCAGCCTTTTGAAAATATTGAAAAGGTTTTGCTGTTCTTTGAAGACAAGATTTATTTTTTCCTTTAAATTTATCAGATTTATAACTTTAAATCAAATTAAATTTGGAACAATTTGGAAGTGGTAGGTGGATCCTGGCATTTTTTTTTTGTTTGTTTGGCCAGGGTCAAAGAATTTAAAATGTGTTCAATCTGTGATGTATGGAACCTCCTTGTACTTACTTAAATTCTATTTTCTGGGTACCAGACACTATTGTAGTAAAAGCTTTTAAGTGACCAGCTAAGAGTATGTGTTCTATTGAGATAGCCTTTGGGAGCCTCCAGGTCACAATGAGGTACTGGAATTTCAGGTGACCCCAGAAATGGAAAGAAAATTGTGGAATAAAATGTTTTTGCATGGAGTGATTTAAAAGACATCAAGGATAATATTGGAGAAATAGGTAGGCTGGTCAGGTGTTGGATCCCGCTTGTATCTGAAAGGTAAAATGACCTAGAAGAAACTCCCTTGCATTGGCCAGATCCTCCATGGAGGATTTTTAGAAGTACAAAGACAGAAATTGCACACAAGAATATATAGTTGGGTTGTGTGATATGTACTGAATATAGGGACATACTTGTACTGATCCGAGTTATTCTCGATCAATAAGTATTTGTTGGCATTACATGTTTGTCTTGGCCTCCTCTTTCCCTGTGTGTTGTCTTTTCTTATTTAAATTAGGAATCCTGAACCTGGGCAGGTCATATGCTGTCAGTTTTACACATGGGCTGATGGGTCTTCTGGGAGAAGGCCCATGAACTTGTAATTAAAAAAATATTAAAAAATTTAAACATCAATTCCCATCGTAACCCTAGATTCTATTTTGTGCATCTTAAGACATTCTGAGAAGGTATTCTAGACTTTACTAGACTGTCAAGGGTCTGTGACAAAAAAGAACCTCTGGCTTGTGGCATTTAATCTGTTCATTATTTTGATACTGTGGTAATGCATAAGTCTACGGGTTTATATAGATAAAAATACAGACTTTTTTATTGTTAACCTTTGGGTAAAGTCAAAATGATGTGCTTCTCCCCTCTCTGCCCCCCCTCCCCCTCACGCCCCTCAAACTGGTTAGTAAGAAGATAGAAATATTCCCTTTTGGAGAAGGGTCAATGAATAGGAAGTACTGCTTTTAAACTTAGTTTAGTTGAAAGCCCAGGTCAGTCCCAAGGGCATAGATTCCCCTTCTAAACCAAAGTGGCTCCTATTTGTGGTCAGCATTTGGAATGATTCTGGCTTGAACATTTAGGGAAGACTAAATGGAAACTAGCCCAAGCAGTAGGTACCAGATATAGTGACCCATTCAACATCCTATTTAATGCCTAATATAATGTATGCTATTGACAGAAAGGACTCCAATATGGTTACCAGTCATTTCTGACTTTTTCCTCTTCAGTCTTTTTTAGGTGGTAATGAATCCAACTTAAGAGTCTAAATGGAATGCCATTTGATTCACACACTATTGTTTGAGGGCCCTTATGATTTTAGAAGTGGTTTTTGCTGTTGTCTTCTAGACAGTGCTTGTATTATGTGCAAACTTATTTGATGCCATTGATAAGAATAGGAAGGAAAAACTGGAAATTTAAACCAGGGAGAGGACAGGCTGGATCAGGGTCAGTCCCATCACTAAAATTATTATTTTTACAAATAGAAGCTGAATATTCTGGAATTTTTAGTTTGAACATTGAACAGTTGATTATGGAAGCACTTGGATTTCCAACATACAGATGTTTCTGAGGATGCAAGTTTTACTTAGGCATGCTATTACACTTTGAAATGAGGTAGAAATATTTCTAATTTAGAGGAAATTGAGCTGATTAAATCACTAGCTGCTGAAATATCTTCTCAAAGAGAGCAGGACATTTCCTTTTCTGTCCCTCAGTAGTGTAAAAGAATTCTACAGGTTTCTTATGATTTTGTTTAAAGCCTCTTCCTTTGAGAGATCATTTTTACATTTTCAGAAAGCAACCTCATTAAAAACTTCATGCCAAGCATATCTTCATATTTTCCCTTTATAATTTTCATTGATTCTCCCTTCATTCCTTGTTGTCATTGATCCCAAATATCCATTTTCTTAAATTTCTATCCTTTACCTTGAAATGCCATTCCACTAAAGGAAAGTTAATGAGTCAGTTTGATAAGTGACTATAGAGTGATACTTAAAGCAATCTTTTTAATCCTAAAGCTTGAGCACAGGAGCAAAACTCATCAAATCATATCATCACTTATAGCTGTGACCAGCTGAAAAAAGTTAGTAAAATTCTCAGAATGCTTAAGAAATAGAACAAATCGTAGGAACATGAATTCCATGTTTACTTCAGCCATATTTCTTTTTCAACACGAATTGAGATATGCAAGTTTTAGGTAAATTGACTTTAAGGTAGTTGTTGGCAGCCACTCATAACCTACCTTAGGTAACAGATTCCTAGGAGACAGTGTTGCTAAAAGCTATCTTCTTATAGTATTCATTTGCATTTCTAGTTCCCCACCCTCAACACCTAATTTGCTGTTGGTGAGATTTGGAAATCCAGTGTCTTTAAGAACAGAGGGGTGGTGACCTGGGGAAAAGGCCAAGAAAAGGCAGTTCATAAACTTGTTCAAGACTACATGCTCCCAGTTCACCAGATTAATGGCACTGGATTCCATCTTGTACATCCCCTTGTCCTTGACAGATGCCTCCCTCTTGTTAGATCTACCTTGAATATTTTAAATACAAGGAAGAAAAAGGTAAAGGAGAAATTCTGGAATGGGATAACCTCTACTCCTTAATCTGGATTTTCTGAGATCCAGTTTATGCTTGGTCTAGGAGGAGCTGCCTTTTGTTTTCCCAAGGTTTGAAGACAGACCAAATTTAGTTCATGAGCCATTTTGAGCCCAGCCAAGGCCTATTTTAATCTATGTTCTACTGATCATGTTCCAAATAAGGAAATAACACTGAGGTTTTTGGGAATTGGAAGGGGACCCCAGATTACTTGTCTCTGAAGCACACAATTTCATCTGCTTTTCCTTTAGACAGATTCTGAGCCTCAAGAGACTCAACTCCATTTTTACCATGCTCCAAACTCTTCAAAGCTCTTTATCACACACTCTAAAACTTTCCATATTTTCTTACCTCTGTTTTCCTCCTGTCCTCCCTCTTCCCAACACTGTCAAGATTCTCAAAATAGTTCATATTCTTAGATTAGGGTATATGAAAGCTAGTAAAGGATCTTACACATTTTCCATTTGCTGAATGATGTGAGAGCACCCATCTCTTGTTTTTATATTTGATACACTGAATCAGAACATAGGGAAGGGGCTTTGGAACATAGAATATTAAACCTGGAGTAGATCTTATAAAGACCTCTTACAATTGAGGAAAGGTACAGAAAGGAAAAATAAAACCTTGTCTAGGTTTACACAGTGTATGTCTAGGACTAAAAGGCGTTGCTCTTAGTCATGAAGGACTTAAGTCATTCTAGAGATAATTGTTTCTCCTAAGAAGGTTCCAATCTCCGTTTCATTTATCTTAGTAGTTTGTTATCCATATAGATGGCAAGTAGCTCAGGAAGTTGACTCAGGTTCTTCCTGCTTCTAGGACAGATAGCAGTTTTGGAGAGAGAAAACAATTTTACAATGAAGTCCATTAATTTTAAGGGCAGTCTTTGAACTTGAGGAAAGGGCTGAGGAAGATTGGCTTTGGATCTGGAAGACTCACCCCTAGTAATGGGCTCTATGGTGCTTTTGGTTTTAATTTCAAGAAACTACCCTGACAAAGCTTAGAAAATCTTAAATCCTATTGGTCATTGTACTGCTTTTGGGCAAGTGTCCATACTTGTTTTTAAATGAGTTACTTTTGTATGCCCAAATTCTCTGCTTAGTTCTGATGTGAAGGTGACCCCTGGAATTTTAGAAAGTTATGCCAGTGGAGGACACAGTTCTGTTATGTCCTGCCAAGTTGGAGAAACTTTCAGTATCAGCTTAGTGATGGACCATATTACTTGTCAATGGAGCATCATCACTTTGTGTGTTGAGACACATTACCAGAAGGTTAGCTATCAGATAAGTTTTTTTTTTTTTTTTTTGGTGCTATATCTGCTCCTGAATTGGATTTTCAAAAGTGCCCAGGTGGAAAGATTGCCCTCACGGATGTGATCATAGACCTTTTTGAAGAGCTGAAGAATAGATTGATTTGGACTACTCCAAAAACATTTTGCTGCTTGCCTTTATGTAATTTTCTTCATTTGATCTAAGACTACTGGGGAGTCCTCACAGATGAATTGAAGTTCAGAGGGGAGAAATAATTTGTTTTTTATCACATGGGGAGTTAGTGGGAGAGCTGAGTTTAGAATTTAGGGTTTCTTGATAGTAGGCTGTCAAGAGGGGAACTTGCTTTTTGGTTTCTGGATTGCTACAGATGTTTTAAAACATGAGGTTGGTACAAAGCCTCATTTCAGAAAAAGCTTGCCAGGCAAGAGAACAGTTGGGAAAAGGCATTTAGGAAGACTGACCTTTTTTGCATCAGGGAAGGGAGGTGGGAAGCAGGACTTGTAGAGTAGAGCGGGGAGCTAGCTACTTCTTACTTTAAACTGAGCTGGAGAAAGTTCTTTTTTGAAACTGGCTTTATATCACATTCTCAGTTGACTGGTGGTTTGAGTCAATTAGTTGGGTCTTAGGAACAAAGAAAGAATGGGGAATGAGAGAATGACTTGTATTTTATTCTTGGAAAGAAATTACGATGGTAACAAAGGGAAAAGGGTACCTATTGGTCCTTTCTGTAGATTTATATGTTATCATAGATCATAGTTCACAATGCTATATAGTGCCTTAAGATTTAGAAAATGCTTTTCCTATAACATTCCTATAATTGTTGGGGATGTAGCTGGTAGAAAGATTGTTGTCCCCATTTTACAAATGAGGAAAATCAAAAAAGGATATTGTTGAAAAAATTTAGATATCTAGTTTAACTTTTTATAGGTGAGAAAATAGAGGTCAAAGGGATAAATAATGACATGATGAGGGTCAGGCAGCAAGTTAGAAACAGAACATTAGAACTCTGCTTTTCCAGGTATCTTTTTTTCTGCATCATGCTGACCCTCAGCTAAATTGTATAACAAACATGTTCCATATTTGATCCTGTTAATGAAATTACAGATTCAGTCCCTATACTTTGGGTCTGTGCATATATTGAGTTTATAAATTAATGTCTACAGATTTCCTACTTTTAACTAGGGAATATACTTAAAAAGATTAAAGGTAAATGGAAGTATCTCTAGACCTTTGATACCATCAGTGAAATGAATTACTGGATTACAGAAGAGACAGGTCATTCTGTCCATACCTCTCTGGTTATTCAAAAAGAGTAGAACTCTCACATGTTTTCTTCTGATCAGTATCTCACCAGTTCTTTAAAGAGCCCTAGGAAGAAGAGTTCATACCACTTTCAGAGGAAACTGTTGCAGCCTTCGCAAGTATAAACCCTAAAGCTTGAGTAGAACAATTTCCTGATCCTTTTTGCTTTGTGAATAGGACATGGACCTATTATAGCAGCATGTTTTATAGGTCAAATATGCCTCCTCTTTAGTAGGGAGGCCTATTAGCCGAACTGTAATTAAGAGTACTAAAGTGAGTAAGACTATTTGCTAATTAAAAAGAGAAAGAATGTTGAAAGTTTGGACTTCTGCATAACATTTAGGCTATCCCCTCCCACTCTTAACAACTAATTGTGTGTGAGTTTTAAATGATTGGCAGTCATTTCTTTCATTCCCTTATTTGCCTTATTGCCCTGAATATACTATTCCTTCTTCTGTCCTTTCCAGTCTTCAGATTTTGCAAATCCATTAAAACAGCATCAATTGATACTCATGTATCAGTAGTCCTATACTTGCTACATTTATCTCCATATCTTAGAATAAAAGAATCACAATGTTAAAACTGGAACAATGTAGAACAGAGGGCATATAGAATGGAGTCTGTTAGAGATGAAAGGGACTGTAGATCCTAGGAATTAGGAAGTTTGTTTAATGGAGCCTTGCAGACCTCATAGTTTTTGCTTCAGACCAACTGAAACCAAAGAAAGCCAGGACAACAGGTGATGCAATGATTCAGAGAGCAGGAAGGGGAAAAGCCATTATGCTCTGACTCTATGCTGCTTGCAAAACATCTTTCATCCCTAGATTATTTAGCTACTGCTATTCTGTAGCTGGCTAATGGCCTTCTGAAGAATATAATTTTCATCAGAGGGCTCTCTGAAGGGTGTATTTTTGGCTTGCCATTCTTTCTGCTCTGACTTCTCGACCCAATGTTCTGATGGAAATTTTCCAGAGCAATGAAATCTCAAAATGCGGGGGAAAGGGAGAGAAGCTCCAAGGCCCATTCCTGTTCCCCCTGGAAATAAATCAGCATCTTCAGGCGTAGGTTTGTCTGACAAAATGAGATGCTGAAACTGATGAAACAGTCGATGCCAACAGAGAAAAAGGGAGGAGGGAGAGATGCAGAGGGAAATATAAGAAGGAGGGGGAGAGAATAGCAAAAGAAAAAGAACTAATGACTCGGGGCACCATCTGAAGAAGCCTTAATGATCCCCCAAGTTATTGGGCAATAATTTCTACTTTGGAACTCAATGCGCTGTCCCTAAGAATGATCAAGTACTTTAATTAATGCTTTAAATAACCACACATCTCCATCAAAATGGCACTAAGCAATGTCTGCATATTAGCAGTCTTAATATCTCACCATGCCTTTTTTTGCAGCTTGAAATTATGAAATCATAGAATGTTAGCTGGAAGGAACTTATGAAGAGAGAACAGGGACTTGGACTTGGAAAGGGGTCTTGGGACTTAGAATAGAGAATTTAAGAGATGAATAGGGAGAACCTTAGAACATAGTGTTAGGCCAAAAGGATCAAAGGATGAGTATTTGTCAGAGCTGGAAGGGAGCTTAAACTAGAGTATAAGATGCCAGAGTTTGAGGAGGTCTTAAAGATGAAGGCTTCATCCAAACACCTTCATTTTAAAGAGAAAAACCTGAGAGATGGGGCGGGGAAGGGTATTCACCTAAGCCAAAGTAATGGCAGAATTGAAATTAGATTCAGGTTTGAAGAGTGTCAAATGGTACTAGCTTTCTGGATGGATATGGCTGTAAGAGTATGAAGATAAAGGTTTGACAAAGACTATCTTGGTTGGACGACTGAGGATCCTTAGAATTCTAGGATCCTCAGACTAGCATTTGGGGGTTAGTGAAAGGTCATTTTACTTATCCCTTTGCCTTGAAGTGATGGGGGAGGATGCTATTTCCTTCGAAATTTATGGAAAGCTCAGATATTTTCCTTCCTTTGTAGCTGCTCTGTTATCTTCAGAATTTTCATGAATTCTATTGCAGGAATAAACCTATTGCAGAAAAGGTAAGTTTTCTATACAGATAATTTAAAAAAGAAATACATCAGAGCAAGAAGCTTCGCTCATAACCATCCTATTGGACAGTATGAGTTCGTTCTTTCAATTTTTGATATGCCTTTGATATTCCAAAGGGTAACAGAAAGAACTTTCATTTAAAACTCCTTAAACTGGTTTGGGAGAATAGTGGCAAGGTTACTTTTGCAGAAGAAACAGATTATATCATTAAAATATAGTTAACTTGTTCAGAGAATTTTTCTAAGGTCTCCAGTTTGTTTTAGTAATGAATTAAAATGAGTATCTTGGAGTATAAGTTGACATGATATAAAAGTTGCCCTGAATTTTTCAGAATGGCCAGATAGATTAACCCACTAAAGTGGCAGTTAACAGACTATGAGATTCCCTTAGTTTACTTTTGAACTAATTGCTAATATGGTGAAGCTTACCCCAGTCATGAATTATGCTCATAGCATAATTCAGTAGAAACACTTTAAATTTGGAATAGGGAAGTTTCAGCTTTTAGTACACTGGGCTAGTTTGGGGGAAGATTTTTGTAATATTAAAAGGCCAACTTAAATACCATGATACATAATAACATAAAGAGGGGACCAGTTGAAAACTTTTCTCAGCTACTTTTTGGGGAGTTTCTATTTGGAAAATGAGATGATTGGTCAGAGGAGCAGAAGATATTTGGCCTGGAGAAGACAAGTTGTGAGAGGACGTGAGAGCTTTAATTATTTGCAGGACTGTCATGTGGAAGAGGGGTTAGATTTGTTTTGTTTCACTCCAGAGGTCAGATCCAGGAGTAATAAGCACAATTTGCAAAGAGACTAGGCTTGATGCTAGGGAAGCCTTTCTCAAAGAGTTATCTAGAAGTGAAATGAGCCATATCAAAAAGTGGTGGGTTCTAACTAATTGGAAATCTTCAAGCAGAGCTTGGATGATCCTTACTTGTCTAGTATCTTATAGTGAACTTTCCTTTTGTTTATGGGTTTGCCTGGATAGCTTGTGAGGTCTCTTCCAACTATAGAATTCTGTGATCTTGTAATGGGGCCTGTCTGGCCAATTGGATGAGCCAAACTCGGGTAGAGCCCATGTAGCTTGCAGTGGTAATGATATCACGACTCTTAAGGCCATTTAGTGCCATATTTTAGAAGGGACTTCTTCAGGACACTTAGCTCTCTTTCCCACTCAGATTTCTTCCAGGACCTTTTCAAAAGACTGGGACACATGTAGAAAATGGAGGCATAAGGATCAACCACTGATTTTTGTAGAAGCCATACCATCTACCTCCCCATCTCCCAAGATGTTTTATTGCTTAAATGAAGTGGAGAATATGGATATTATCTGGTGATAGTTTTGTATTCCCCTTCACTCTCCCCTAGAGCAGTGGAGAGTGTTGACTTCAAGTAGTTGTTACTTCCTTTGCTACTGTGAATTGTGGTTAAATATTCTTAGAACCAAAGTATATTAGATTTGAAAGTGATCTTATAGCATCTAACAGTAGTTTCCAATCTTTGGGATGAGCTGTGTGAACGGAATTACTGCAAATTCATATGCATCCTACAACTAAGCAAACATACTTTCTGTAGATTGAATGTCTCATACATATGCATTACTATTTTTCAAATAACATATTACAGAGATGCTATTATAATTAATAAAATACAAATTCACTTAAAATGTTTCTAAATTGATTGTAGTTTTTGTCAACATCTGTTTTCTCAATCAATGGATTTGAATAGTACAACTAATTCCATGGAAATGCCAGAAATTTTTTTTTAAATGAAAAAGTCTGGGAATTTGAAAAGAGTTAGGAACCACTTCATATCTAGCATAAAATGTCAGAGGTAGGAGAGACCTTAGAACATAGAATCATTGATCATTTTAAGGCCATCTAACCCGACCCTTTCATTTTACAGATGACCAGAGAGGGGAAGTTAATTGTTCAAGGTCACACAGTTAGTAGAACCTGGACTAGAACCCATGTTTCCAAACTCTGAGGAGGAGCCTCTTTCCCCATTCTATCACATTTGCCTGCCTCTACTACTTTCAGAAAATAGTATTTCTTCAAATATAATTCCCACCTCTCCAAAGACTTTTTAGCAAGCTTTGTTGTGGTTTAGGACCATTGCTGTGTTGTTTGGCAGAATCTAGTGGAAAGGAAATTATAGGAGAGAAATAGTCCTTCCTTATCAAAACTAGAACAGGGTAGACTAATGGTGGAGGAAAATGGAACACTATAAGTAAATTAGAAAATAATCAGGCTTTCAAAATGCCTCCCACATAACTCAAAACTGAGCACCCTGCTCAAAGATCCCTCATTGTTTGCCAGTATCCACCAGAAAGGATGTTAATACTGCAAATATACCAATACTCTAGCTTTTTTGGGTGTCATTGCATTACAGTTAAGGAAGGGACCTACTTTCCACCCAGGAAGAACTGTCTGGATGAGGTCATGTAGGTTGTGGCAGCTGTCTACTCTGCAACTTAACAAGAGAGCCAAACAGTTCTGTCTGCGCGATGCTTGTAAAATGACATACTTCAAAGACAAGAAATTGTCTGCATTGTACATCTTCTTGAAATCTGCATTTTGCAACTTAGCCGGGGAAATCATCTCACCTAATTTCATTTTGCAGATGAAGATACTGATGACCAGAATGATATGTCTTCCTATCCATTTTTTCCAGGTCTGAATTCTGTCCTAGAGCAAAGCAAATCTTTTTGCTCTTCCATGTGGCTTTGAGTTGAATACTTTAAAACAGCTATCACTTAGACCTTAGATCTTTTCTTCTTGGGATTAAACATCTCCAGTTACTCATGGTCTGGTTTCTAGTTCCCTTACCATCCTGTTCACCCTCAGAACACAATCCAACTCAGGCCTGAATACAGGGAGGGCAGTCCAATAAAGAAGAGTGAGACTCTCATTTCCTTGGTTCTGAATACTATACTTATATAAATGCAGTCCACAATCCCATTAGCATTTTTGGCTGCCATATCACACTGCTGACTCATATTAAGCTTGAAGTCCACTCTAACCCCCCAGTGTGATTAAAGATTCCTGCTCATCTCTACAGATTCAGCTGAAAAGTAGAATTAAGATCAAAGTACACCAATGTGCCCTTTCCTTATTTCTACTGCATTTCACTCTATCTCTTATACTTGACATACTCTTGATACTCAACAAAGCTAGACAATCCGGTTTTGTTCACCTTCATGTTTAACACTGATCTTGAGGGATCTTCCCTTTGGGATCTATTGTAATTGCGAAGACTAAAGAAATCAGACCATCATCAGCTTTACTAGGTAGTGATTTACTAACATTTTGAGGACTGGCCATACCAGGAGTGGGCTCTGGAGCCAAGTTATACTGGCTTTTTAGGGATGATGATTAAATTTTCAATGTGAGCATTTACATCGTAGAAATTGGCCAACACTACAAATCCAGGTTTGATATATTATTTTGTTGATCATCTAAATTTAAGAAAGGGATGGCGAAAATGTTAATGTAGATTAAATTTAAAAGTGTGTTTTTCTCTTTTGAAGAACTTATTTACTAACACACCTCTGGCTACCCATATGGATTGGTTTTAAAACAAAAAAAGAACATGGATTTTACATGATTTATCTCACCATGATCTATTTTTTGCATGTAGATACAACCATAGTTTTCACATGACACAAGGTGAGGTAGAGATTTGGCAAATAAGTTACCTAGAAAAAAGGTTTTTGATCTAGTTGATCCGGTTTGGTCATCTATACCAAAGAAAATGAATACAATGGTTGCTGAATCTCCCTTCAGCCTGGATACTTTGCCCTGGTATAATGCACCTTTTTGGGTGCTGCAGAACTTTGAAATAACTTTTGAGATCTCTATCTTCCTCCCCATTGCTTCCTTTGGTAACAGAGAGGAACAAAGTCTTCTAACAGACAGGGCCCAGAAAAACAAATCATATTAATACAGAATATTAAAACTAGAAGTAACTCAAAACTTAAATTTTCAAATGTTAGAACTGGTAGAGATCTTATCCAGTTCTACTCTTTTTTTTTTTTTTAAGAAGTAAAGAAATAGACATGAGGAGAAGGGAAGTGACTCTCAAGGTTACTCATGTAGTCAAGCAGAAGGCTTTGAAAATGAGAGAGAAGCAAAATCCAGGGTTAAATATGAAGTGAAACTTACAGTCTGAACAGTTTTCATCAGATGAATTTAAGCATTCAGATTTATTTTCCCTTGGTATCCTTGGTATTTCCCTTGGGAAAAATAGTCCATGAAAAGAGTCCAGCAGAATTCCCCCTTGTTCTCTTAATGTATCTGTGGATACAGCCCACTAATTCATACCTCTCCTGCTGGGCTCGATAATTCAACAAACTAACCGAAGGTAGTGGTAGCAGATAGCTTTGCTGTTTCAAGGTCCAGGAAAATATCCCTGAAATTTCTGTCTTCTGGGATTCTCAGAGGCCCAGGATGGAAAGGGGGAGTTTATGGGGGAAGTATGATTTGGAATCTGAAATGTCAGAGTAGTCGGTACTCTTTCCCCTGGGAGGGTCACAGCTCCCATTCCTCTATGGCCCAGACTTCAGACAAAATGATTGGTGCCGTGATGGGAAAGGGGACAAGGAGAGCCTTTTCCTTTTCCTTTCTTTATTACTTCTCTTTCCTTTTCCTTTGATTCATCAATGCAGTGTTGATGAAGGGGTCCAGAATAATAGCTCAGAAGACAGATATCAATTATCTTTCTCCCATGCTTCTGATTCAGGATTCAGGGTGCAGAAAAGAAATGGGAAAGTCTTGGTTGAGAGGAGGAATTGCAGATTCCTTTCCAAGCTCCCTACTCCACTGGCTCAGACCCAGTCTTGAATCATGCCTAGAGTGGAATTTCTCTTAGGTTTCAGTATCTGTGTCTATATAGGCAAAATGAATCAAGGGCAGGCAAATATTCAGAACTCTTTTGGATGTTTAGGTAGACAAAATTTTTGCTGCATAGTCTATTTTTCTATTCTTATTACAAGTCTATTTTTCTACTTAAATTTCTCAGTCACTTGCCTCAACTCTCCAATAGTCTATGGAGATCTAGCAACTGCGGTGCAGCTGACGAGAGAAATTCCCCCAAGAAGAGGTGATAAGAGTTTAGGGATGAACCCGTTTCCCATGATGTCCTCCTGTTTTGAGCAGATTCTAAGGACCCTATGTTCTCCATTACTAGAGACCATTGTTTCTACCTCATGAGCCTCCAAGATGCAAAGTCCTACACAGACTGATTGTCAACCACCAATCAAATCAGCTGCTGCTCTCATCTGAAGCCAAGATATTAAAGTGCAAAGGAAAACATGGAACCCCAGCATCCAGGTCCCTACAGCCAGGCTGGAGCCCCTACTACTTAAGGGCAGGAGGGCTGCAAAGATTGATGCCATGCATTCTCTAACAGACCTGTTTCAGGCCTGGCAGTGCCAGGGGCCAGATGGCTTCCATCCTTTAAGCCCTCACTTCCCACCGTGTAGCTTCCTTGTGAGGATGACCCGCTTTGGGCAGCAGTGCCCCCGAACTCTTTCTCTCTTATAGAGAGAAATTCAAGTCTGACTTTCTTAGACATTAAAGCTAAACAAAACACCAGACTAAATGGCACCAAACAGAAAACCCCTACCCCAAACCCAAACTGACTTATAAAAATATAATTGGGTTGCTTCCCCCAATCTCCATATTATTACTGATCTATGAAATGTCAGAAAATAATGACTGGCCTTTCTTTGACAGGGTAGGGGCAATTTCCCCACTGCCCTTTCCTCTTTAAAGCTAATTGTCATAGAATGCCTATGTTATGTCTATTTCTTTCGAGATACCTCGTGCATACACCTCCTCAAAGTTCCAAAGAGACTTGACAGAAACCTAGACATTTACAAAAAATGGCATCCTTTTATGCTCATTCTAGCCGCATTTTTTGGAAAACATTTTTTAAATTATAAAAAAATTGCATATTGGCCACATTTCTAAGGAGAAAGTTGTGACCACCACTTTTGTGTTTGTTTCCCTGGGAAGAAGGTGAAGGAAGAGGTGGGTGGTATGTGGGGTTATGGGAGTATGAAACTCAGAGACATGGGCATGCTGCAGTCTTTAGCTATAGAACTTGAGGAACAAGTAACCTTGATCTCCAAGTCTTCCCATGACCCTGGACTTCTCCATCCATTCTTTTCTTTTCATTCTAATGCTTCCTGGTCCCCACCCCAAGCAACCTTCTAGAGCAGAGATAAATGACTTTGGGACAAGACATTTAGTTTATCCAGGCCCATTTGGAAATAGGAATGACCTTGGGAAGGGTATGGTGGGGGAGGGAAGACACATGTGTATCAGCTTAAGATCATTTGCAGCTGTTTCAACGCTTGGGAAATTGTCAGTCACTCCAGTGACTTTAAAATCTAAGTAGTTAATAGGCTAAAAATTGAAAATATCTTTTTGCATAATAATTAAGCATGAATATATAGCTATATATTACACTGCTTTCCTGGGGCAAATTGTGCCCCCTCCCCCCCTGGAAAACTACCAACTGTCCACAGTCCCTGGACTCTAGTTTGTAAAACTTCTTTTCCATCCCCACTCATTCTTGCCAGTCCATATACAGGAAAAATCTGTCCCCCCTTCCCCCCCACCCCCACCCCACCAACCCTCCCCATGTTTAAATAGATATTGCCACATTCTGAAATTCATGCATTTCTGCATTGCTATTGCACATATTCTGGGAGAACCCTCTCTCTCCCTCTGCTTCCCTTGGGTCTCTTCTCCTTGTGCTGTGCCCTCCTTGCACCCACCCAAGCTTCCCCAGCCCTTCCATTCACTGGTTGTGGACATCCTCCCTGCGGACAATCTTGTAGATGATCCAGTAGAAAATGTTGAAGATGAGGAAGGCCATGGGGAAGCCAATCCGGGACATCTTGTCAATCTTCTTGGCCCTTTGGATGAAAAGCTTGCGCATCTCCTCTGGAGACTTGGAAGGTGGGGGTGGAGGGTTGCCAGTGTTGTTGTTGTTGGCTCCCTTGACAGAGATGCCATCCTTGGCCTGTAGACAGGCTGGGCCCATCCCGTAAGCAGAGAAATTGAACCTTCCCTCCCCGGCTTCATCCTCCTGAAACAGATTCAGCATAGGGCTCTACTTAAAATAAGACAGTGGCAAACCACCCTCCCTGTAAGGCTCTCCCTCAGGGCCTGGTTTTGTCTCTTTTTCTCCCCTCCCCCACTCCCATGGGTCATCCCAAAGCCCAGGAGGAGGTCAGCCTTACAGAGGGGCTTGGATGGTATTTGGCACAGATGCAAATCAGGGGATAGCATGGTCCCTGGAAGATAATGCAATTGGTTTTCTTATGATTTGAGTAATTTGGTCACATCCCCTGTTTTGCCTCTGGCTCCCACTTCCCTCCCTCCTCCCCACCATAGTCTACCCTTCAGTCCTGCATCTCTTCCCCTGTCCCTCCCTAGTCCTTCTCCATTGGTCCCTGTTGAGTGTCAGACTCATTGCTGCATCTCCCTCATCACCACAACTTTTCAAGGGACCAGCATCATCCCTAGACGATGGCTCATAACTTCATACCATTCACCTTGCTTGTGTGTAGGTCGTTCTTGATCTATTCCTGTCCTAACCTGTCTTTCCTGATTAATTTTTTACAGGTAACTTCCTCAAACCTTTTGCTTCAGGATAGGCTGGTCCCTGATAACATCTTGTGCATTACTCATATGTGGAATATCTTCCCCTCTTCTCTCTTCCTGTGAACATTCACTCATGGTCCAATTCTAAGGTAACTTTTTAGGGAGGTATCTCTGATTAACTTGGCTTTCATGATGATGGCAACTAGGTGGCACAGTGGATAAAATCCTGTTCCTGAGTCAGAAAGACCCAAGTTCAAATTCAGCCTCAGACACTGGCTGTGTGACCCTGGGCAAGCCACTTAACTCTTTTGGCATCAGTTTCCTCATCTGTCAAATGACCTGGAGAAGGAAATGGCAAACCACTCTGGTGCTTTTGCCAAGAAAACCCTAAATTGGGTCACTATGAGTCAGATAAAACTGAAAAGCAACTGCACAACAACAGCATGATGATATTTTCTTCTGATCTCTAGTACCATTTAGAGTCAGCCCCTACATATTGTGCCCTTTGGGATCATGGACTTCATCTGTGTGCCCCATTATTATTGCATGAAATAATAATAGCAATCATTTCAGCTCACATTTATATAATATACAAAGTGTTTTATGTACACATGATCACACCTCATTTGATTATTGTGACAATCTTGTAGAGGGGGCAGGGCAATGCTATTATCACTGGTGATAAAACTGAGGCTCAGGGAAGTGAGTTACCCAAGACTTCCCTTGCATTATCTCATTTAATATTAAAAGGAGCTCTCTGAAGGAATCAGGCCAAGAATTATTATCTTCATTTGATAGAAAAGAAAATTGAGGCCAGAGAGGAGTAACTCATGTCAGATGTCATTGTGAATCAATGAACAGATTGATTTTTTAAAAATCTCTTATGTTTCACCATAGAATCAATACTACTTGTTGGTTTGAAGGCAGATGAGCTGTAAGGACTAGGCAATGGGTATTAAATGACTTGCCCAGGGACACATAGCTAGGAAGTATCCAAGGCCAGTTTTGAACCCAGGACCTCCCATCTCTAGGCTTGATGCTCTATCCATTGAGCCACCTAGATGCCTCAAGATTGATCTTTTAAATCTAAGCAATTAGGACAAAAATTAAGAATTATTATTTTTGTATAATGATTAGAACTCAAATCTTCCCCTACACCCAAATGCTCTTTCTACTGTATCATGATATATATATGTGTGTCTTAGATTACATATGAATGTGTACATATAGATATATGCATATATACACATATAATACATATATAATATCTATATCTATTTGATATGATCCAGTCTCACCCAATTCCGAGTGAATAGGAGAGAATATAAATTCGTTGTACTGAATATCGCTGTTATAAAGTACTTCCACCTAATACTCACTCAGCTATGCTCATAGTAACGATATTTTTTTGCATATGTGTTCAGGGATTGTGTAGAGCTTAAAGAGCCTGTTTGGAGTATGTTGTCCATGTTACATGGTTAGAAGGGGGTCTCACACTTTCTGTGTACCTTGGAGGCATGTATTGGCAATGTTCTGAAATTGTTTACATGGCTAATCCCCCAAAGACTACAAGAATAATGTTCCATTTTCATTAGAAGTGTTTTTGTGTGACCAAGGGCAAGAGACATCCTACTGTACTAGTCATTGGAATGTCTTTCTCTGTTTCAGCATATGACGAGGGTCATAACTAGGGTGAGACAATCAGAGCTTTGTCCCAGGGTGCTAAATTTAGAGGGTGCTGACAATGTTTGCACTTCAGCAGCATAAAAAAATAGACTTTCGCATTGAGTTAGCAATAATAATTTGATAAGATAGGAAGCTACCATATGGTGAGTTTGGGTGAAATCTCCCCCCCCCCCCCCCCCCCCCCCCCCCCCGCCTCTGTGATGGCATCCCCAGCAGCAGCTTTTGTCTCTCCCAGTGCAAGTACTATGGTTTGTGGTATTTGTACTAGGTACAAGAATTCCTAGTCTAGACTTTGCCATGTTAAGACGTACTAAGTATCCTGATAACCATGGGAGAAGGTTGTTGGATGTGGGGAGGATACATTTGTATTGGGGCAGGTCATCATTTAAAGTCTGAGATCTAGGAGCTTCTAATTGAAGAATTTCTGAGTTGGAAGGGACTTCAGAGGTCATATGATCCAACTCTCTCTAATCAGGAATTTCCTTATGGCATAGCCAAAAAAAAGTTAGCCAGCTTTTGCTTGAAGATGTTAAATTTATGAGATGATCAAGGCAAGGATTATTACCCTCATTTGACAGATGAGATGCCAAAAGGCCAAAAAAGGAAGTGAAAAAAACAGTCTACTATTTCTTGAAGGGGCCTGCTTCACTTTTGGATAATTCTAGTTTTGGGGAAGTTTTTCTTATATTGAGTCTAAATCTGTGACTTCTAACTACTTTTACTAGTTCAGCCCTCAGGGAAAGACCAAGTCTAATCCCTTTTCTGCATAACAATCCCTTCAAATACTTGATGATAGGAATGATGCTTCCCTATGCTTTTTCTCTTCTTCAGGATATATACCCCAAGTTTCTTTAATTGATCTTCATATGGCATGGACACAAAGTGCCTCACAATTTTTCTGATTTCTGAATGTTTCTTTTAAGGCAGCCTAAGATCCTACTAGCTTTTTTGACTGCCAAGTCCATTAAAGGACCCAAGTATTTTTCACATACTGTTGTCTAGCCACATTTTTGTCATCTTGTAATTGAGAAGCTGGTTTTTTGAACCCCAGCATAAGATTTTATATTTATCCCTATCACATTTCATCTTGGTAGAGCCAGCCCGATTCATTCTGGCTTTTTACTTATGCCATCTTGTTAGTTTTGAACTTTCCTCTTTAAATACCAGTATGAGATTATACATACATACATACATACATACATACATACATACATATATATATATATATATATATTTTGTTTGTTTGTTTTAAACCCTTACCTTCCATCTTGGAGTCAATACTGTGTATTGGCTCCAAGGTAGAAGAGCAGTAAGGGCTAGGCAATGGGGGTCAAGTGACTTGCCCAGGGTCACACAGCTGGGAAGTGTCTGAGGCCAAATTTGAAATGAGATTATAGTTTATCCTAAAGACTTTGAGCCAGTTTAGGTTTTTGATTTAGGTAAGTGACCCGGTTGGACCAAGTGCCTTATTTAGGAAAAATATTTTGTCTGTTCTGTAAAGGATTAATTGGAGGGCGGCAGGGAGAGACTGAAGGCAGAGAGACCAATTAGGAGTCCCATGAAATTATGTTTCTTGTTGCCTTTGGAGAAGTAAAGGAGACAATTCTGCCAATCTTTTTATTTGCTTCTTTGAAGAGAACCTGCAAATCATCTTTGTGCCTTAGTCAGTATAGTATTATGGATGAACTTCCATATGGATGCAATGAAGTTTCCACAGTATGAATTGAGAGAAGAGGAATGATGTGAGAGATAATGTGGAGGTAAAATAAATAGGACGATGTCATTGATTGGAGATTAGTGGTGAAGGATAGGGTCAGAGCACCTAACTCTAAAGTTTGGATCCTTGGCTAACTGGATGGAGGGTAGTGCTCTCAGAAGAAACAGGAGCCTGAAAGCGGAGTGGATTTTGAGAAGATGAGTTCACTTTTGGACATATTGAGTTTGTGATGCCATTGGGACCTGGAGATCAATGTCCTGGAGACAATTCAAGATGCAAAACTGGGGTTCAAGAAAGAAATTAGGGCTGGATAAATGTGAATTTATAGTGCAAATAAAAATGACAATGAAACTCATGGGAGTGGCTGAAACTGCCTAGGAAGAGAGTGGAGAGAAGACTAAGTCTAAGACAAAGACTTTGAGGACAACCTGCTTAATGATGGGAAGTAGATGGATTGAGATAGCATTTATTAGGCACAATGATCCTGTAGCCACTGAGGTGATCTGTTACTGGGGGAACCGAACTGCATTCATAATATTCTCCTTATGAACGAAACTTAAAGACATAGAGATGGCAGATGTCCATGCAAGGGTAACTTACAGGTTCTCTTAAGAGACCCCAAAAAGAAATTGACAGGGTTGTCTCCATTGTTTCTTCAAAGGCAATAAGAAACATAATTTTATGGGACAATTGCAATACTCATGAGTGTGAGCAAAAACACCCATCATAAATATAATTGCAGCTTTTACACTGACAGCTGTTTTAGAGAATGGAGAAATGGAAAAATTCTAGGAAGAATTCGACAAGATTCTCTAAATTTAAGTCAATACTTAAATTTTTCTGGTTGATTACTTCAGTGTAAAGGCAGGTTTAGGGGAAAAGGGCAAAAACAGCTTTGTAAAATATGGTTGAGGCCAAGGAAATGAAAGGTCTGCTCTTGTAAATCATAAACACTCTTATTCAGAAAAAAGTTAGAAGGTGCTGGATGAACAGCTTCACAAGAAATGAAATTGAGTATATCCTAACTGACAGGAAGTCACTGTTTATTGATATTGGAATCAGCTGTCTGTCTGGAGTCAGATTTTTGACTGGTTAGAGCAAAGGTCAAAATAAATGCCAAATTAGAAGAAAGGATAAAGATAAGAAGACACTGACTTATCCTAGACTTATTTAAATAAGTTAACAATAAAGAGGTCCCATGTA
This sequence comes from Monodelphis domestica, assembly GCF_027887165.1. Classification (NCBI taxonomy): domain Eukaryota; kingdom Metazoa; phylum Chordata; class Mammalia; order Didelphimorphia; family Didelphidae; genus Monodelphis; species Monodelphis domestica. The sequence goes on from NC_077227.1 coordinate 352,676,001, forward strand.
CTTTGGGACATATATCTAGGATATGGTAGAGAATCTCCTAAAACTTGCTAACCTTGATGACTACCCTAAGATATAAGGTTTAAATACCAGAAGGTATTTAGCTTTTAATAAGGATCCTAAATTATTGTCTTTGCTGCTTCCAATTGAAGTCAAGGGCTTCAAATGAGAATGTGGTATACAGGCTAGAGTGTTGCCCTTGGAGTCTAGAAGACCTGGATTTGAATTCAGCTTCAGAGACTAGTTGTGTGATGTCAGTCTGTTTACTTAATCTCACCTGGGCTCAATTTCCTCACATATAAAACAAAGGAGTTGAATTTAATGTGCTCTAAAGTTCATTTTAGCTTTAAATCTGTGATGTTATGGTAAATATTTTGGTTGAAAATAAAATGTTCGATTCCTGAATCACAGTTTAAAATATAGAAATTATGGGCCTTTGACTAGGATCGCTTAACAAGGACTGGTAAAAATGTATTTGTCTGGCCTATTTCAGTTGTGTTCCACTTCTTGTGAACTGTAACAGTTTATGCCAACCACTCTTTTAACTGTTACAGTTTATGGCTGACCATGAAGTTGGTGAAAAAACCCTCAAAAAAAATTTCTGTGAAATCTCTTTCCTTTCTCTCTTTATTACTTGCTCTGTCAGTCAGTCTTTTAAATGTGCTAACTTGGCTTCAAAAACACAGCTGCAAGAGCGGGTGAGTAAAAAAACATTTTGATTCTCCTTAAATAGAATACAGCTATTTTAGATCTTAGCAACACAGCCCTAAGGTCCTGGTTAGGAGAGCTGTTTCTAAATCAACTTCCTTTAGGGAACAACTGCCTAAATTAGGATTAAGGGAAACCTGGGAAAGTTTTGGCCTTGTCCTGCTCCCCACGTGTTTACTTTAGAAATATGTGGATACAGCCAGTTCACAACGTACTTTAACAACTGGCTATTCATCTCCATGATCAACCTTGTAAAATGTGCATTTGTTGCCTCTCTGAGATTTCTCATACCATGAGGCTTATGGCAAAGTATAATCGACATGGTATTCCCCCTTGGGATTTTTATTGTTATAGCTATAATATTGTATTTCCTTACAAAACCCACTTTTCAGTCAAACCAACCAAGTGTTCCTTCTACTACTCAACAAAATGCAGAACTAAATACTCTGCTTGAGCTTATAGAGGAAAGTCAGCTTTTATGAGAAGTATTAAAAGAGAGTTAAGAACATTATCAGAATCTCTGTCCCACCCTGCTCTGGACAATAACCCTCCTAGCCAACCCACTGCTCCCCTGCTTCTAACCAACCCACCTCTCCCCCTGCCCCCTCGGCCTCAGAAAACCCTACTCATGCTTCTGATCGTACAACCTCCACTCTAGGTTCACAACCTGCCCATGCTTCCAATCCCACACCCTCAACTCTAAGTTCACACCCCACCTATTCTTCCAACCATCCTAATGCCTCCACTTTAAGTTCACACCCTACTGATTCCTCCAACCCTAACACATCTGTATCTTTCCCCCCAGTTACTAACATTTCTTCCTTTGCTCCTCCTTCCCAACCTGCCCAATTCATTTCCCAGATCTTTCCTACCTCTGATCCTTCTGGCACTATGGGACAATAACAAACCCTCTCCCTCAATGTGCCCAACTCTTCTCTTTCTCATACCTACCCCATTGAGAATGGAGTAAGGAGCCTAGAAACAGAAATAGGAATACCAAATAATTCAGATAGGTTATTTCCTTTAAGGGAAGTACCCACTTTTAATAAAAATGGAAACTTGGTATCTGTAAGACATCATACACCTTCTAGCCCTGAGGATTTAAATAAATTTAAGGAAGATCTTCCATCATTTGAGGAAGAGTCAATATTAATTATAAAAAAATTAGAGAACATATTCAGAACTTTTGACCCCACTTGGATGGATGTTGAGAATTTGTTAGAGAAATTTTTAACAAAAAGGGAAAAAAACAATATCGTCTCTCTGGCTAATCAGAAATGAGGTAGGAAAGGACATTATTGGCCAACTAAAGATCCACATTGGAACCCAATGTTGAACTAGATCACACAAAACTAAACCAGGCCAGAGAAGCATTATTGACAGCCATGAGAGTTTGGTCTGATAGGCCTGAAAAATGGTCAAAATTTGAAAGAACCCGACAAGAGATTGATGAAACACCCTCCCAGTTTATGGACAGACTTATTGACATAGGAAGTAAATATATGGACCTTGATTTATCCAGAGAAAGGGACATTAGGCAAATACGTAGACAATTCATTGAGAATTGTTGTTCAGTAGTAAAAGACTACTTTAAAAACTAGCTGTCCTAATTGGGTCTCTATGGACCTCGAAGAATTGAGGAGAGTAGCAACCGATGTTTATAAGGGTTGTGTAAAAAGACCTGAGGAAGGCAATACGTTAGTGGAAGACTTAAAGAAAGAAATTAAAATGTTAAAAAGACAATTGAAAAATAAGGGAGAGACTATAGCCCCTTTGTGGGAATTCACGAATAAATCAGTAACCTGCCACTTCTGTGAGAAGAAGGGTCACAAAATGATAGAATGTAGAACCTTAGGGGAGGTGACATAGGAGAAAATTTTCTTTAAAAGGAGGTCAGAAAGGCCTCTGGAAAGTTCAGCTTGCCAAAAGCTAAATTGAAGGGCTCAGTGGCTGAACTTAGTTGAGCTGAGGAGCTGAACTGATGGGTCTCTCTGAACACTAGAATCTTGCTTGGGACAGATCTTGTGGTGAGTGATTAAAGACCAACTGGTCTCTCTTAAGGCTTAAAGCCTAGGCTGGCCTAGGCTTTTTCCTACGATTTCCTCTTACTCTGTTTCTCTCCCTTTCCTTAATTCCTTTATTTGTATTAATTAAAATATCCATAAAACCCAGCTGATTTGGGTATTTCATATTTGGGAATTTTTCCCATGGCGACCACTTTATTTTTGATTTAATGCAAGACACTGTCTTGAAACTATATTTTTGCAGTCACAGTTTATGAAAACCACTCTTTTAACTGTTTCAGAACCAAGTTGGGATTTTCTTGGCAAAGATACTGGAGTATGACAAAATGGCTTGCTATTTTCTATTCTAGCTCATTTTATAGATAAGGAAACTGAGGCAAATAGGGTTAAGTGATTTGTCCAGGGCCTTATAAGTCTCACCAAAAAGGCTTTTGAAAAAATGGAAGAAAGAAGATGACTGCCTATCTCCCAAGAGAGAGTAAACTTCAGACATGAAAAGAGAGTAACTTCAGACATGAAAACTAGCTAGTCAGAAAGTCCTGAGTTCAAGTCCCATCTTTTTCACAAACTGTTGTGGTGCCTTGGCTAAGTCACTTAACTTTTTGGTCTCAATAGGTCAAAATTGCAGAGCAAGGAATAGATCTGCACTTGTAAAGGCAGTTTCTTCATCTACAAAATGAGGATCATAATACCTCTAGAATGTACCTCATAGAGCTTTTGTGAGGATCATAGTGATGTTTGTTAAGTATTTTGGAAAATAAGAACTCTATAGAAATATGTTATTATTATCATTTTGATGAATGTTATTAGCCTGTAGTTTATTGTCACTGATCAGTTGTGTATGAGAAGTATTGTGAAACACACAAACACATCAGGAAGCCTTTCCTGATTATTATTCTGCCCCCACCCAAACTGCTCCTGCCCTTCCGCTTTTATGTTGTTGGTCAGTCATGATTTTCCCAAATTCCAAATATTCCAAATTCCTGATCCCATTTGGGATTTTCTTGGCAGGCTACTGGAGTGGTCTTCCATTTCCTTCCCTAGCCCATTTTACAGATGAGGAAATTGAAGCAAGCAGGGTAAATAACTTGTCCAGGAACACCCAACTAGTAAGTGCCTGAGGCTGGATTTGAACTCCCGAACATGGGTTCTCCTGACCTCAGGCTCAGCACTCTGCCCACTGACTGTGCCACCTGGCTGTCTCCTCCCTAACCACTTCATATCTAACTACTTTGTATAGATTGATTTATTCACTTTCTACTCATGCAGTCTGTTTCCCCTGTTGGATTCTTTGTGAGCAGAGAGTTTCATTCTTTGTGCTTCTATCCTTCGTACTTAGCATACAGTCTGGCACACAGTAGGCATTTAAATGTTTGCTGATTAATTGAATTTAGGCGGACTTGGGGAGCAGCAATCAGCACAGCGCCTGCGCTTTCCTACACTCACCAGTAGGTGGCAGGTAACTCACACCAAATACAATCTGAGAGAAAAGCTAAGGAAGATAGCCAAGACTCTTCGGGAAGAAAGCATGTCTGTTTTTGCAGGCCCTTGGCAAGATTAGAAGAGGGGAAGAGACATCCACAGGAGACCCATCGAAAAGACTTGGAGTAACTGACACCAGCCTGACTACTAGGGAGACAGAAAAATGACAGCAGATAATCCGCTCACAGTCACGTGGCACCTTATAGTTTAAAAAGCATAAAAGCCATGTAGTGGAAGAAGTGAACAGATGAGGAACCAGAGTCTGAGGCAGGGGCAGGAATTGAGATAGCTCATGCAGTTAGCAAGGCCCAGCCAAGTCTTTCATTCTTTCTACCACATTTTCTGGTGCCTCTGTAAATGAAATGTGTAGTCGCAAACTGAGGGCTGTTTTAAAGTCATTCATTTAATTTTTATTTGGAGCCATTTTCTCTATGGCATGGTGCATAGGCCTGATTTTGAATTCCGCCTCAGATACTTACTAGGTGGACAAGTCACTTAAACTTTTAGCCTCAATTCCCTCATCTGTCAAATGGGGAGAATAATAACCTACTTCACAGAGCAGTTGGGAGGATTAAATGAGTTAATAGATATAAAGTTCTTTGCAAACCTGAAAGCGCTATATCAATTCTACTATTATTATAATTTTAGGATAATAATATCTGCCTCAGGGTTGTTGGTGGGATCCATGCGTGATCGAATGAAATAATGTATGTAAAACACAACATAAATTTAAACTATTATTATGACACATTTCTGTGCTGGCAGTTTCTTTCTAATTCTGGGAAGAAGTAACTTTTTGCCAAAGTAATCCTTCCAATACTCTGCAAAAATACTGCTTTGATGCCTTATCATGGAATGGAGGTGACTCTGGATTCTAAAAGACCTGTGAGTGCGGTCAGACTCTTGTAGATTCTACCAATCTAGAGAGGCTTCAGGTCTGATTCTCACAACAGACTGAGCTTAGCTCAAAATCCAAGGGCTCATCTCCAAGAAGGTGGCCACTACGTAAGGAATTCTACAGCTGGAGCAAACCTATGGAAGAGAACGAAGGACACATGTGCTTTGGCAGTCCCTTTTGTCTTCTGCAGAAAGGCAAACCAGAGGGGAGAGGGTGCTAAGAGTCAGACCATTTTTTATGTTGTCTGTGAACTTTAATTCAACTCTAAAGATGTGATCTTTCCCTGATGACCACAAGTTAACACTCTGCTAGAAGAACTGAACCATATCAATACGGACATTTTTATTATAGAAGTAATCAGAAGACATAAGGAAGTTGCTGCTAAAGGGAAAGATGACTCAAAGGTTCTTTTGAAGAACCAGATAAATAAGCTTTTGAAGTGGGTTTCATCTTGCTCCCAAAGGCAACAAGGAACATTCCTTTTTCTTTCTTTTAACACTTACTTTCTCTCTTAGATCGATACCAAGTATCAGCTCCAAGGCAGAATTGCTAAGGGCTAGGAAGTGGGGGTAAAGTGACTTGCTTGGGGTCATGTGGCTGGGAAGTGTCTAAGTTTAAATTTGAACCCAGGACTTCCTGTCCCTAGACCTAGCTTTCTATCCACTGAATCACCCAGCTGCCCCTGTCCTATTGCTGCTGCTTCTTTTTTTGTCCCATTGCTTCTTGCTGTGACTTTTGCAGTAGTTTCCTATTTGGCCTCCTTAGCTCCTGACTTGCCTTACAACTCACCTACCCTCTGTATAGCTGGTAAGCTAATACATACAAGTGTTACAGATGATCAGCACTCTTGTCTACACAGATAGAAAACACACGATTCTCTCTCTTTATACCCTTACCTTTTGTTTTATTTTTGCCGTAATATTGTGAATTCATTCCAAGGCAAAAGAGCAGGAAGGGCTAGGCAATGGGGGTTAAGTGACTTTCCCAGGGTCACACAGCTAGGAAGTATCTGAGATCATATTTGAATCCAGGTGTCCAGGCCTGGATCTCAATCTACTGAGCCACCTACTTGCCTCCCACATGATTAAAAAAAAAACAAACCCAAAAACCCCTTACCTTCCATCTTGGAATCAATACTGTGTATTGGTTCCAAGGCAGAAGACTGGAAGTATCTGAGGCCATATTTAAACCCAGGACCTCCCATCTCTAGGCCTGGCTCTCAATCCACTGAGCTACCCAGCTTTCCCCTATGATTCTTTTTTAATAGAAAAGTTTCTCATTCTACACAGTAACAGTACTATTGTGGAACGATCAAATATGAGAGACTTAGCTACTCTCAGTAATATGATACAGGACACTCTGAGGGACTTAGGACAAAGAATACTATCCACCTCCAAAGAAAGAACTCTTGGAGTCAGGATGCAGGTGAAAGTATATGATTTTTTACTTGTTTCTTTGGGTTTATGCTTTGGGGTTTTGGTTTTATAAGATTACCTATTTACAAAAATGAATAATATTAAAAGAAAAATTCCTATTTGTTATAGTTAAAACAAAACTAGTTTTGCTATAAATTCTATACAATTCACCATGACAAAATTTTTCCCTGTCCTCATTTTAAGGGGTCTTTAAGAAGCTTTATAGAACTACAGATGGCTAACCCATGCTCTCCTCTCTATTTTATTCATATAGATGTATGTGTGGTTTTATCTGACCCTAAACCACCAGAATGTGCCAGAGTAACATTTCTGGTTAAATGGATGCACTAGCACCATACTGATGGCATCAGCAACATCAATCTATTTTCCTAGATTCCATCCCCAGTCCTTTCTCTTAGTGGTCTTTTTTTAAAGTCTGGTATCTGGCTGTTAGCAATTCATTATTATGACTGACTATCTTTAGTGCTTCCCACTTTTGTTTCACTGCCATTTTTAAAGGCTTTTTTAAAAAAAAGTTCTTATGGTAGAGAGATAATCACGAATAGTGGGTATGGAGTCTAGTCCTCCCGTTGACATTTTCCTTTCTTGATCTTGACATTTGTAAAATGGGAGAGTTGGGATGAAATGTCTCCTTTCCTCTCTAACATTCTTTGATTTTGTGCTTCCGTGTTTGGTCCCAGTGGAATAGGCCACCCTAAGGGTTGGTATCACTCTTTTTCTTCCCTTCCCTTCCTTCCTTCCTTCCTTCCTTCCTTCCTTCCTTCCTTCCTTCCTTCCTTCCTTCCTTCCTTCCTTCCTTCCTTCCTTCCTTCCTTCCTTCCTTCCTTCCTTCCTTCCTTCCTTCCTTCCTTCCTTCCTTCCTTCCTTCCTTCCTTCCTTCCTTCCTCCCCCCCCCCACCCCTCTCACTTTCCCCTTACCTTCCATCTTAGAATCAATACTGTGTATTGGTTCCAAGGCAGAAGAGTGGTAAGGGATAGGTCACACAGCTAGGAAGGAGTCTGAGGCCAGATTTGAACCTAGGACCCCCCCACCCCATCTCTAGGCCTGACTCTTAATCCATTGAGCCATCCAGCTACCCACCATCACATTACTTTCTGTTGCCCTCCCTGGAACAGTGGTCTGAGTCTTACCTTGTGATGTCTCCTTTTCCTTCTGAACCTGAGTAGCTCTTTGTGTTGCCGGGACACAAAGTTGACGGCAGCATACTCCAACAATGCAGAGAACACAAAGAGCAGACATACTGCCATCCAGATGTCAATGGCTTTCACATAGGAGACCTAGTGAGGTCAGGATAAGGATAGGAGTGGGAGGAAAAAAAGAGTAGAATGTTCCATTTAACATAATGGCATCTCTCTTCACCTTCCCCAGGATGGGATGGGGTGGGGTGGGTGGGAGTATGTGCATGTGGGTGTAGGGGACGAGGAACAGGGCAGAAAGATAGAACCAGTGGGATGGAGAAAAAAGCTGGATCAAATGACTTTTTCTATTGAGTTATTGGATTGAGTGGAATATTGGATCAAGCTGAGTGAAGTAACTATTGGAAGAGTGAATTGAGCAGAACAGAGTATCTAGCAGAAAGGTGAATTGAAAGGAATGATGGATTAAGCAGAATATTGGTTTGGGTAGAGTGTTGTAGCTAACAGAATATTGGAGTGAGCAGAATGTTAAATTGGAGGGGTGTTAAATCAAGTGAATTTTTTTACTTAGTGGAATGCTGGGTCAAAGGAATATCGGATCAAATGGAATACCCAGTAAGATGTTAGGTAGAATAGAGTATTGCATTTAGTAGAATTTTGAATAGTGAAATGTTGCATTGGGTGGAATGCTGTATGAAAAGGTTGACTGTTTGCCTGCCTTTCACTCTGGAGGAGGGCAGGAGATAGAATGGGTAGGGTTCTTCTGTCAATAACTTTGTGATCCAGTGACATTTCTTGCTGTTCCTTGCACATGATGCTCCATCTCCTGAGTCTAGACATTTTCACAATCTCTCCTCTATGCCTGGAATTCTCTCTTCCCTCCTCCTCATCACTTATTGACTTCCTGACTTCCTTCAAGTTCCACCCATACTAGTTTTTTCCTAGTTCTTAATGTTAATAGATTTTCTCTG